>NC_141296.1:13435000-13500000 GCF_037954325.1 Fistularia commersonii | reverse complement strand
AAAGAAAAGGAAGGGGAAAAAAAAGTGAAAAGCCGAATACGCGGCTCAATAAAAAGTCCGTCCGGCGTTGAATTACATTGCACGCGTTTTTCTGTATTACCGAAAGGAAAGCGTGGATTTTATGACATTACGTATAATTTAAGATGAATAAATACATCTCGGTCATAGCGACTATATAGTTAATTTGTCTCTCGCTCCTCTGTCCTGCGGAGCGTCTCCCATTACACCAACCTCTGACGGTATTCACGAGTCCCTCTACCCCCGACCTTTTTGGCCTGAGCAAATAAATCGCTGCATCAGCAGCTAGTTTTTTCTCAAAGGTACCGATTTCAAAACCCCAAAAATAACACCGGGTGTTGTGCATCTCGCTGAAAATTCACACCGGTGCCAGCGGGAGGCGACTCCTGGCATGTTTTACCGAATTGGACAGGTCCAGGACAAGAGGTCGGACGAAACGCAGTCAAACGCTCGCACAAATCACCCGCCCAGCTGTCAAAAAGTGATTATGAAAATGCGAAACGTTGAAATTCTCGCCCTCAAATTGACCTGCGACTAACTCACTGCTCTACGGTGGGAGCCAGCAGCCCCATGGGGCTAAAATTACTTTTACCCTACTGGATGTGTGTGTGTGTGTGTGTGTGTGGTGGGGGAGTTACTAGTCTGCTAAAGCTTGAGTCAACAGCAGGATGTTACCTCCTGGACCAGAGCGTGGAGGTGTGCTATGGTGATCCTGGAGCTACGAATCTAGTAGCCGATGTGTCTTCGGCCCCGAAATTGGCCAAATAAACGTATTATTCTCCGAATTTCGCCGTTTTTTAATTGGTCGACTCACTCACATTCCCACCGGTACTTCCAAGGCTGGAACCGGAGTTCAACCTCCTGGTCGGGGGGGAAGGGTTGTAAGAGTTTGGCGTCGTGTTCAAGGGCAACTGATCTCACCAGTTAATCCTGAGATGTCTTAGCTATGCGGCACCCGAATATACGGCGATCAAATAACAGAATTTAATGACTTGGAGTTTGTTTGCCAGAGCGTCGTGAGCGAAAGGAGTTGATTTCTGACTTCGCTTGCATGACTGTGGGACCTTCCTCAGGCCGGGCCTGATATCAGAGAACCAAATCGCAGGTGCCGAAGACGTAGAAAGTTTGTTCGTGTTGCTAAATGACAGCGACAACTATGACATCTTTACTATGTGCCGAACAGCTTAGCCTTTTCAAATAAGAGCTAGCGGGCTTTAAATGCTACACCGTGCAGAAAGGGGCGGGGAATTCAGTCGAAACGGTTGCCCATCGGCAACGTAGAACTGTGACGCCGGATCAGAAACACGTGGGATTGTTGAAACAGAGAAGTTTCTTTAACTCACCCAATCTTAGCTGGTTAGCGATAGTTAGTATGTGTGCTTTCTGTTTGGAAGCTTCTTACCCTTCTTCCGCTTCCCAACACTCACGGGATTCAGTTCCCTTTTGTTGAATCGCCACAAAAAAATGGGTCCCGGCAACTCCGCCGACGGGCCGACACGTATCCTATCGCAAACTATTTGCACCATTTTTTTTGTTTTTCTTATTCAGGTGTCTGCGGTGACAGCAGCGGCGTCTTTGCCAGCCCGCCGCGTTTCGTCAGGGAGCAAGCGGGAGCGTGTGCTCGGCACCTGATCGGCGTACCGGTCGACTGATGTGTCAGTTGAATGTCGGATGATAAAAAACAATTTGAAAGAACACAAAAGCTCGCCACGTCGGACTAAGGTTACACACTGTGCAACGTGATTGACTGAAAGAAAATAGTCATTTGTCCAATGTTGGTTTCATCTGACAAATTCACACTTTTTTTCGGGACGGGGGGGCGCTTGCACATGGCCTGACTTCAAGATGAGACAATGCATTCTTTTGTAAGAGGATGGCTGCGCCGCATTATCCAGGAACAGTAAAATAATCTTCCCCTCGCTGAATTTCATTTTTACTCCGATACAGAGATGAGGTTTGAACAAAGAGGGATTAACGCACCGCTATTTATTAGGGATAATCAACGCGAGCGAGGCCCATATGAAGAGAGGCGAGGGCCGGGTGAGCCGAAACGTTGCTCTCGGCCGTGGAGAAGAGCCAGCAGATGGTTGACTGAAAATTTAAAACCGAGTCGGCTATGAAAGCATGGAGGTAGAAGCTTAAAATGAGCATGCAGGCATTAAACACATCATTAGATTTCAAAGCGGGTTGCACCGATGTTTGACAAAAACCCTCGCCAGCGGGTTTTGTTTTTCTTTTCGTTGTTTTGGTTCCACAATCATTATGCGGAAACTCGGTCGTTTCCAACTTTTAAGCGGAATCAAATTTTTTGTCGTTCTGTGTGTATTTGGCTGTAAAATACGGCGAATAAAGTGGCTTGCCGTTATTTTACTCCGGCCGCAAGTTGTGCATCCTAAAAGATCCTTGAATGCCAACTTCATGTGGACTGGCACTGTCTTCTTTTTCTTTGGGCAATGGGCAAACTTTTTGGCTCGGGGGTCGTGTTGACCTTTAAGATTTGACAGACGTCCCGGTTCAGCACAAGATACGATACATTAAAAAAAAAAAAAAAAAATGCATTTGTTAACAGTACATATCAGACTCGTTTGACTTTTGCTTTGAAAATAAAACGTCCTCAGTAAAGGCTAAATCACAAAGTGACATTCAGCTCAGGAAAATTCTCAAGTGCTACGTTACATTACATTGCAGTCATTTGGCAGACGCTTTTATCCAAAGCAACTTACAAGATGTGCAATTCAGTCACCGAAGATCCGAAATACTAGTAATTGGGAGTCAGAAGTGACCACTAAACCAAATAGCCATCTCAGAACCATATACATGCATACATTTTTTTTTTCCTTTGGGTGGAGGCTAGGTGCAATTAGTAGGGTAGTGCTTGGTAAAGAGGTATGTTTGGGCAGTGACCCCGTTGTTCAGACCTTTTTCACGGGGGTTCGTTCCACCACCGAGGAGCCAAAACCGAGAAGAGCCGAGACCGGTTGAAGCCGGGGGCTCTGAGTGATGGGGTGGACGGTCGCCCAGAGGTGGCGGATCGGAGGGGACGGGTGGGGAAATGTGGCTCGACCATACCCCGGAGATAAGACGGGGCTGTTCTCAAGTAGCTCCAAAAATGAAATCGTCTCTTGTTTGAGCTCCCACATTCATTGATCCAATCATTCTATCATTCAGATCAGGTATGAATTCTGTACCGATCTTTGGCGGGCCGGATTAAAAAGATCAACGGGCCGTATGTGGCCCGCGAGCCGTAGTTTGCCCACCCACCCCCGCTCTAAAAACACGCGGCGCGTTAATTGGAAAAAAATGGGAAAAAATTGCCCCAATTGAGTGAACGGTCGTCTGCGGCGACAGAAGACGGACGGAAATTCTACTCTCAGTAAACCCGTGAGCAGAGGTAACATGCTGCCTCCTGACATACAATTGTTTTTTAAAAATCATAACAATATCTGCAGGGACAGATAAAGGATAAGTGTAAACATGAACCCCCCTGGCATGGCGTTGCCTATTTACACTTGCTTGTATCTCTTGTGTAACCCATGTTATTACATTACAAGTATTTCACAGACTCGCCTGAATCAGCAATGGTATCATAGAATCAACCTTAATGGTATGATAAATAACTAAGCTCCCGGAAAATAGCAACGTTTTGCCAAAACAGTCGTAATCACATTCTCACCTGTGCCATCTCCCGACTCGGCGACTGCATCTTGGTAACAGAGAGAAGGAGGGAATGCCTCCGGAGGATCTATTTCAAAAATGTTATTTATTACACGGTACTTGTGTGGATGTTTTATGTTTTATCAATAATTTAGCGATCACTACGAAATGACTTTTGTGCAGGAGATTATGATTGCGTTATTTAAATGAATGCAATGACTCAGGATGTGAATGACACCGAAGAGCGTCGACGACAACAGAGCGTCCGGCGAAGAGACGTCGGCGAAAGCGACACTTCCACCATCATAAATTCGTAAATGTATGAAGTGACTTACATCCCTTCATCGCCAGCATCTCCGCTCATGTAATTTATGCTAAATGGAGCAACTCTATCACCAACAGTCACCAATTTTTGTCACATTCTTTTCCCCGCTGGAGGTTTTAGCGTTAAGGGGACATATTTTTGGTCATCAATAGGCATCAAATGACTACGAATTTCGAAGCTAATTCCGTTCGTTGCCGTTCCCGTTCGCGGAAACCCAGCGAGAATTTGCGATGTTGACAGATCAGCTTTCTGCTTGTTTGCTTTGGGTTTGTAACGTAAGCTTTGTACTGAAGATCAAACGTAGGCAGCCGAGTTAATTGCACGTGTCTACGGCTGACACACTCCAGCGACATGACAGCTCATCGTGTGTGTGTGTGTGTGTGTGTGTACGTGAGTGTGTGGCCATCTGCAACAATGTCCTGCCGGACGGTTTCTTGTCTGCAGAACTTCTCAGGCATGTTTTGTTTTTAATGCGCAGCGCAGGTATGGGCTTCATTACACGCCGACGCAAACTGTGGACATCAGAGGGAGCGGCGAGGACGTTAAATCCGAACAAGCTACCAAGGTTCTTCCATTCTTGCCCGGTGGTCAAAACGCGATCACCGCCGAAATATGTCAATATTTTCTTAAGCCGAGGTCAAATATTGGATCTATCTCCGTTAGTTTTCGCCGTGACAGCTGAGATGCGCTGTGGAAGTTCAGCGGCTAAGATAAATGGAAACAGGCGCCGCTATATAGGTTTTTTTTTCGGGGCCGGGCCCGAGACAAAGGGACGCACGGTGAGGTAGGAATGAAAGTCGCGAGTGGATCCGTCTGAGCTGCGTCGCCCGGAATAGTCGATGGAAGATTTCTCGTCTCCAAACTCGCAGCTTCCCGTGTTTGACAATCTCTACGCCGCATCCGGAACCGTACATTCTCTCACCCGGAGCGTAGAATTCTTCATTTGTTCTCTGTCTAATGATCTTGCTTGTAGGTTTTTTAAGTTCTGGAGCCAGTTCTCAGCTGGGTTTAACCCCGGATGTGTCCGGTGTCAATCAAAGAGCTACAGAAAGAGATCATCCAACCGCGCAGCCTCTCATTCATGCCTACGGACAGTCCAGAGTCTTCAATGAAACTGCTGTTTTTAGACCGCGGGGGGTCAACGGAGAACCTGCAGAACCCAGGCAGGAGAACATGGAGAACCTGAAGGGAACCTGGGCGGGAGTTTAACTGGAAAGCAGTGACTGAGGCTGTTTTATAGAAGCAACTTGGAGTCTATTTATACAAACACACACACACACGCACACAATGCCAAAGCATCCTGTTTTGCGCTGATAGCATTTAAAAGTTTCTGTCCGCGAGAGTCGCAATTGATTTTTGGAGCTGTAATTTGTCGGTTTAAAGCTCCTTTTCCACAGCGGGTTGGCCGTTTCGGCTTCGCTCACGCCGTTTTTCGGCCAAATCGCTCGGGTGCGAGGCGATACCGGGGTTTGATGGGAAACGCCGCCAATGACAAACAGGAATGTGAGCGGTTCAGAAGGCGCGGATGTTTCGCCCGATGGTCAGCGGCCAAGAAATATCCGTGTTAAAGTTAAGCCTCATTGAGCTTCTCCTATGTATCCTTCTTCTCATCCTGGCAGAAACAGTCCCAAACGACAGAACAGAAGCATCAATAACGTATTTTATCTAATCGCTGCTGACATTTGCGATATTCGTACCGCAGCCCTTAAGAGTCACTTGCAGAAAAGAGCGATGGGTTTCCTCCGGGGGCCGAGACCCTTTCAGAGGAGTTGCACAAAAGGGGAGTGTTTCTAATTCCACGGCCGAGGAGCGCTGAAAGAGAAAGCAGCCGCACCGAGTGAACCCGGGGGCCGCCGGGGTTTCGGCCGCCTCCAGGAGTCTGACGGTGGGAGATCAGGGGACTCGGACCAACAAGCTAAATAATCTCACGATTTAGGTTCTGCTTTATCATTTCTACCAACATGAGAACTTATTCACCTCCTTCTGCTCATATTTTGCTTTTGAATCATCTCCCGATTCCATGGGGGACTTTTCAAGGTCAAATTCTCCGATGCATACGAGTACAACAGATTTTTTTTTTTTTTTTTTTTTTTGGGTGGTGGTGGGGGGTTTGGGGCATCTTAGTCGAAGCCGTCCTGGCAAATCAAAAGAAACTTCCAACCTGCCCCGCTGACGCGCCGACGGGAAATGTGAAATAAATCACAGACTAATCTCCGAAGGTGTTTCTCTTCTCTGCCTCCCTATTTGAAAGAACAGGTGATATAAGGGTTGATTTAAACCCCCTGCCTGTTGCACCTCCAATTAGTCTGGTATACATTTACATGTGTCGGGTGCTCACGGACACTCATAGATCATATTGACTCAAGTGAGCGCCGTTTGGCCTGGAGCGGCACGGATGAATTATAACGGCTTCGAGTTCTTGCTCGGAGGCCTCCCTCGACCCCTCCCCCGTTACCCCCACCCATGTTTTGGAGATGAATCAGCCTCCTATGAGTGTACGTTGTAACAAATCACGTCTTGTCCGGCTTTAAACGACGACGGCGTTTGAATCGGGGGAAAAGGTAAAATGACGCCCCGCAAACGTGTAATGTGGCTAAAACAATAGCCGTCAACCCACACACACACACACACACACACACACACATGCGGATAATGTGGTGCATCCGCTAGCTAATGGTTAGCTTGCCGACGACTCCAGACACCGGCCTTGCCCCCGTGAGCGGACGCATTGTCACCGAATTTTCCGGCCCAGCATTGACATGTAAATGCCACACAAGAGTCAAACCCAGCAAATGCCAGGCTCCCGCCAAGCTTTGGCTCCGACACGCTTTTTTGTTCTGCCCTCCGCATGGTTTTAAAAGGGGATTGTCAGAGGAGGAGCACTTTGTCCGTCCGGAAATGCCGATTTCGGCCCTTTTATTTTTATTTTTTTTTCCCCTCCTCAGATTTGTGCGCCTGAATAAGAAGGCCTCTGACCATATTATCCTTATGATCTTGTTGCGCTCTCTGTTTTTACACCGGAGATGAAACCCTCATAACGTGCAGTGCGGACGATGAAGCGGTTTACGCACGAACGCGGCCGATATCGATCATTTTACGACCCCATGAACTGTTTTCTCAGCGATCCCGGACGGAAACGACCGTATCCCTCATATCGATAAAGAGATTTTATCCTATCGGGGGGCCACCGGAGTCAGACCGAGACCGAAAACCGATTGGACGAACTGAAATACTAAATGTGTGTATTACAAGTAATAACCAATAACCAGATTTCATGGCAACTCACTGGAAACGGTCATTGGCCTCGGGGTAGCGCTCGGGATGAAGATTGGTGTCCGGAGTCTTCACACGTGGTCCTAATGTTCACTGAAGGTACGGCGCTTGTCCTCTATCTGACCTCAGTCATGCCAGGTGGCTGCTGTCTTTTATTGCAAGCCTGTGTTTCTGTGTGTGTCTTGCAAGTTTTGGGGGAAAAAAACAAACAAATCAGAAAATTAAATAAGAGGCTGCGGGTGATTTCTTTTAAATAAAAAAAAAAAAAAAAAAAAAGCAAAATAGAGGCCACAAACAAAACCGAACCTTGAACCCCCTCCGGAGGGGGGCAGTTCAAGAACTTGTAATTTGACGTCTGAAAATAGCCGGCGCTCTTACGAATGGCAGGAATCCCCCTCGGAGCGCAAAAGTAGATATATCAAATTGTGTGTGCGTGTGTGGTGTGTGTGTGTGTGTAAGACGTGGCACCATGACCCCCCCTTCCCGCCCGACCCCGACCACCTTACTGGAAGAACAAGACTGACTAATCAAAAGGTGATTCGGAGAAGAAGCCGTAGGACACGTAGAAGACGAAGAGGAGGGTTCGAAAGCCATACACACACACACACACACACACACACACACCCTCTCGGACTAAACATCCTGCCCTTTAAAAACCAAGTCTTTGTTCTTTTAATTCTCCGTCTCTCTCTCTCTCTCTCTCTCTCTCTTCTCTACAGGATTTGCTAATGAGGATTCAGGCTCGGTGTAATTGTTGCAGGAAACCGGCGCTGATCAGAGTTGCAATTTGAAGGAAAATGAGGTTCTGCTGGATGACCTCATCTCTTTGGTCAGACGGGCCCTGGGCCCCGGGGCTTTTCTGATTTGTCTTCTTGGGTCAGCAACATCGCATATGTGCGCGTACATGTATGTGTGTGTGTGTGTCGCCGTCTCGAGTGAAGTCACTGCGCAGGGTGCTGAGGTGATTAGACCACCTATAGATGATTCGGCTCCCGGTCATGGAGATTTTCTCTGCTCTTTTGCCCGTCCGCCTTATCGACGTCCTCGCAGCGGGACTCTGATTAGTTTCCTTTGATTTAAGCAGGAATGTGGGACGACTTAAGGTTAGCTGATTAGCCATGAGCTAACGTATAGCCGGACCGTTTGTTTGGCCTTCAGGTGGCGTCTAGCAGACGTATTATTTTTAAGTGGCTGTAGAACACGCAACACAATCGCGTATGTATGTGTGTGTGTGTGTGTGTGTGTGTGTGTTAACACGGTTATTAAACCTGGTGAATCCCTATATATCCCCCCTTCCCCTCTTTTTTTTCCCCGAATATGTAAGTAATTTAGCGGCTTCTCGGTCACGCGGCGATCGGCTGTTAAGTTGGAGGCAGGTGGCGACGGTCGGTGTAAAACGAGCGAAAACAAGAACGCGATTTAATCTTTGTTTTTACAAAGGATAAGTTTGCTCTTCTGAAAAGGAAAGAGACCGAACCTCGGTTTTAGTAAAACAATAAACCGGTGGAAAGTTGCAGTTGCGGATGTCCCTGGCAGTTATAGCTATGAATTTGAAACAGTTGTTGAAAGTATTGAGCTGCTGTGGGTGTTTGGAATTCTCCAAAGGCGTGACACGAATTCTCTCGCTCTCTTTCTCTCTATTTCTCTGGCGGAAAGTCTAAATCTTGGGTTACTTCCTCCTTCTAAAGTTAGTAACAGAAATTGTAGATCAAACCATGTGGCAGCGGCCCGATGAAAGCTAATACGGCTAGCGCTAACGCTAGTGGCGTCGGGACTCCCAACAGAGTGTCGAAACCACGCGGACTCAGAGGCACTGAAACGACGGCCCCGACAATAGATGGCTTATAAATCCCTTTTGATTCTCTACATGTGCAACCCGTTGCTCGTCTTGTGCACGCAACTGCTATTTTTATATATATACTGCTCAAAAAAATAAAGGGAACACTTGAACAACACAATGTAACTCCAAGTCAATCACACTTCTGTGAAATCATAGTGTCCACTCAGGAAGCGACACAGATTCATTTTGTCTTGTTTCAAGGACATTACATCAAAGTTGGATCAGCCTGGAGTTTGTTTTTACACTTTAATTTGGAGTGTGATTCCTAATCCAGACCTCCATGGGTTGATACAATTGATTTCCATTGATCATTTTTGTGTGATTTTGTTGTCAGCACATTCACCTGTGTAAAGAGCAAAGTATTTCATAAGAATATTTCATTCATTTAGATCTAGGATGTGTTTTTTAAGTGTTCCCTTTATGTTTTTTTGAGCAGTGTATATAAAACCACGCATGGTATAAGCGGTGCTTGAAAGTCACATTGAAGAAACCTAAGCCTGCAAGAAGGTTCCTGGTTCGATTTCGACACGGTTCTCCGTGTTTCCCGGCCTGGCTGTTCTCCGTGTTTTACCGCATTGGTTCTCTCAAGGACCACGTTCAGGGTTTCTCTTAATTTGTCTCCCTGAGGAGAAATTTGTCATGTAGAAGGGGTCAGGTGAATACAAATGATCATACATCAACATCATTATGCCAGTGCAACAAGCCTGGTCATCCCAATCCATCCATGCCTCATCCTATTGGTCGCTCATGTTGATTCATTTAATTGACCAAGAAATTTATGAGTTTTACATATATTAGAATTGGATTCTGCGGGTTCCCCTGTCTGGGTTCTCTCCAGGTTCTTTTTCCTCCCGCAGTCTAAAAACAGTCTGTTGGTGTGAATGAGCGGCTGAATAATTGGCTGTCTTGGTATTCGGCTCTGTGATTGACAGGTGACCGGTCCGGGTCGGACCTCGCCTCTCAACCCAGTGACGGCTGGGACCAATCCGGCCTCAGCGTCATCATGAGAGACCCTTAAAGAGAATGAATGACTAAAACCAAGATATGAAATGTCTGTTGACTGGTCCTGACGACCAGATGACCAGATGTCACCTTACTCTGGTTAATAGAAATCCCAGCGTGTAGTGACACCAGCCCTGAACCGCAGCAATAACACGTCATCAAACACTTCTTTTAGCGATAGTTTATCAAAATCATCGAAGTCGCAGTTGGAATTCTCGGCATTTCTTTGGTGCAACGACCAACCGGGGCCAAATGATCTCAAGAGATAGAGGAAGAAAAAAGAAAAACCTTAATATGTCACGCAGAAGAGCACGAACGTGCAAAAATTCAGGGAATTTCTATGAGCAACGGGTAAAGGACGGGGTTGACGTTCAAATAAAAGCGAAGGCTTTGAAGGTCCTTTTAGCATAATGACATTCAAGATCACCTTTTAAAAGTATTATTCAGCTCCGTCAGCTCTGCGGAGGAGGAGGAAGAGGCGCCGCGGAGGGTAAATGCAACAAAACATGCGACGAAAGAATCCAGACGGCCCCCGGTTTTCCTTTAATCACCGCATTGTATCTTTTGATCCGCCCGTCTATCGGAAAATTAAAGGCTCTCGCTCGCCATTAGCTTGGAAACGTGCACGTTCGTCCCCACCGGGCGTCCTCCGTCTCCATCTGTGGACGGACTCAGCAGCGGGGGGGGGGGGGTACGGCCAGTCTTGCCGAGGTCAGAGGTCAGGCATCTTTAGATCCCCGCCATCTTCCTGAGACAACAGTTTTTTTAAAGACACGCAAACTCTTGATCCTGATCGGAGCATTTATTTGCTTTTATCGTACTTGGTAAAACAATGGATTTAAACGGCGGATTAAATCCCAGATTGAGCTGAAGTGGCTCCAAAGGGGCCCCAAAATAGGAAGTGGAGATAATTATCAGTTCATCCCAGAGTGTACTGAGCTTAAGAATATTGATTTTAGAAAATTACCATACCAAGTTGAGCTTTCGCAGGCGTCAGACGCCGCGGTTTCCTCACCTCGGCGCTGTGCAAACACAGCCAGAGCCACCGCAACACAATCCCTCTTAATCTCTCGGCCCACATCAGACGGCGGGAAGCAGGCGACCCGAAAACCAAGGGCGAGCCCGGCCGCCTCCGACGGCAGAGAGCAAACAGAAGGGTTTTTTTTTCCACAAAACCTCGAAACTCTCCATGCCTGGCAGATGTAAAAAGCAGCGCTGGAAGACTCGTAACAGTTGACAAGGTTTCTTTTTTTTTTTTTGATATACACGGTGAATGGATGTCAAATAGCGGTGCGACACGACAAAAAGATTCATGTTACCGTATCGATGTTACCGTACGGTGCAAAATCACGTCATCCGACAAACCCTTCCCGTTTGAGCCGAGAGAGACGTGAGATAGGAGGATGACACTGAAGACGGAAGTCAAATTGAGCTTGAAAATAAAGACAAGCGAAGATATTAAGAGGCAAGAGTGGCAAAGGTCGTCGCTGGTGTGTTGCTATGCTAACAGAGTGAGGGCTTCTGTTGTAAAGAGCTCCACTTTTGTCATCGGCCGTTCGCCGTAGACTCGCGGAGTGCAGTGTTGCCTCACCGGTTGTCAGCTTTTTCCATGATAGCGCTTGTTCCCGGGCTTTTGTCGTCAGATGCTACTTTTACTGCAGCGAGTTACAGGAGAACATCCGGCGTCTCCTGCCTGTGGCGTTTCTTTGACTTGGCTTTGCACGTTTGGGAACGAAAACCGTTGACACGGCGTTTGGTTTTACTCTATGTTTAAAACTAGCAACACCGGTGAGCTTGGCTAAATGCATCAAATGTATCTGGAGAGGAGCAGCAACAACACCGCCGTGGGTCCTTGAGAAGTTGTGTATGTCCATAATTAATTTCCCACTTCCCTCTCCTCTTGTTCCTTGGAAAGCTGTGTAGACTAGCGTCGCTCCCTTTATTTTCCCTTAAATTTGCACCCAAACGCAGCACGACGAGGCATCATTAGCGTACATGCCGTACCGTACAAAGTTAAATTTCAAACGAGCCGCCTCCATATGTTATCAACCCAGCATATGTTGCGCTAGCAAAACAATAGCGCCCCTGGGTTATAAATTTTGAAAGAAATCAGTCTTTGTGCTTTTTCAAGAAACTAGTATGAAACAAAAAGTGAAGCTTTTTTTTTTTGCCTATTAGTCCGAGCAGGCTGGGTTCCCTTTGAACAATGACATTTTGAAAAATGCTCAAGAAAACCATCTCTGCACTTATTAGCATGCTAAACAGCACAGCTAACGCCTTGCCTGGGTTACAGCCAGCAGCCGCTCCTTCTTCTCCCCCTTTACACCACTAACATATTTTCCCATCGTCTCAACTCAGACCCCTAAAGCATAAGACTCTAAATCTAATTTTGACGCGGTTGCGCGGGGATTATGAAAATAACCACCTTCGACCGTGGAGGGGACTTTCACGAGATAAGTCATTCGTCGTTTAACGTCTGACTTTTAGCCTCAGCTATCAGATGTCGGTCCGTCTTGCCTGAAGATTTGTTAAGTCATGGGCGTCCACGTGTGAGCGCTCCGCCGTCAGCCGGACACGAGATGTTGGCGTCATGTGTTGGCAGCCTCGGCAGTTGCATGCTACGGAGGGAGATAGAAAGGCCAGATGAAAGGCTGCCTGCATGCGAGGCTGGAAAACAAGACGACGAGACGAGGATGATGTCTCCAAAACAATTCCATTATTGACACAGTAGGTGCAGGCAATAAGGGTCTTCTCTTCTGGGTCCTCATCAAAGTTCTTTACAGGAGGCCAAAAAGGAAATAATGCACCGGAGAGCTTGAAATCGCTCTTGCGCATCAAAGGGTTGCCATTATCTCACCCACACACACACACACACACACACACACACACACACACACACTTACATGCATAAGCTCAGGACATTCTTGGAACCTGCGTAAAGCCTTGATGTGCATTTATCTGGATGTTTTAAAGATCTCACCGAGTTGCAGTTGTCTGATGGAGGGAGATATTTTCTAGATGGCATCAAGAGAGGGAAGCGATTTGGAACTCCAAGTTGAACACCATTAAATAAAACACACACACACACACACACAAAATTGCGGATTTGTTCGAGGGGGAAAAAATAAAATCCAAACCAAACGCTTTTGTTACAAATTCAAAATCCAGAGCAACCACGTGGCTAAGATTAGCAGACAACAGGGGTAATGATTTAGACGTTTGCTTGTCTCTGGAAGCAGGAGAGACGCAGCTGCCGATTGGTTATGGATCCATCAGCCCGCCACCGTCCACGTTCTGAGAGTCTCTCCTTGGATCCTGTCATGACGGCGGCCAGGCACACTTACTCAATAAAGCGGTTCTGCCATATTTTGGGGTGGAGGTGGGGTTGGACGGGGTCGGACAGAAAACAGAAACACCTTTCGGCACATTTCTGTCTCGACGCTTCAAAACCCATCAAAATAGTCGGAGGCTGCGTGGCAACCTGCCGAATCAGCTTGGCACGACGTCCATTTCACTCTTCCTCCCTTTCCCTTCTTTCAATTTCTTTCTTCTTTTTTCGCAAAAAAACTTGAACTGATGCAAAAACTAAGTGACTACCGGCTGGAAAAATAACACTTGGAGCTTGCACGAAAAAGAAAGTTTGCTCTTAACCAATTAACTATATATATATATGTGTGTGTGTGTGTGTGTGCGTATGTATATATGTATGCATATATACACACACACACACACACACACACACATATATATATATATAAACTTATATTTATATATGTATGTATATGTATTCATTCATTCATTCATTCATTCATTATTTTTCCTTCTTATCCTGCACTCGCCGGGGTTTTGCAGCCTCTCCTGGTTGTCTTTGTGCAAAAGTCGGGGTACATCCTTGACCTCTCGCCAGCCAATCAGCGTCTCTCGCACTGGGACGAACAGCCATTCACTCATTCATTCACACGTCAAATAGAGAAATACAAACATTCACACCCTCATTTGGGAATCTGAGAAATTCAGGGTCTCCAATTAACCTCCTCCCTGTTTTTTGGACTGTGGGAGGAATCCAGAGAACCCATGCAGATACGGGGAGAACAGGAAGAGTCCACAAAGAACGGTAGCACTCATCGCTGTACCGCCATGGCGCCTCTGTAAAAATATATGTAAATATATATACAGTATACCCTTGTTTTTTGCGGGGGGTTACGTTCCAAAAAGAACCCGTGATACGCAAAATCCGTGAAGTAGATACCTTTATTTTACCTTTATCATTATACAATCAAATACTCTATTATACATTGAAAAGAAAGAACAAATCATTTTACAGGCTCAAGCATTTGTTTCGCTTTTGTGCGGATAACGTTTGTATTCAATGTAATGTTTTTTTTTTCCTTCAGTCATTAATCCACAGAGCTAATGCAGAATCCATCCTTACCATGGTCTTGTTGCGGACAGTTGCAACCCTTTTTGCATCCTTATTAAAACTTATCGCTGCTGTCGTCCTTATGTTTTTTTCTTCCTTCTTTATGGAACGAACGGAAGATTCATTCATTCCGTAATGCCGACCTACAGCCGCATAGCTTTTACCTTCCCTTAGCATGTCCGGAAGTTTAACTTTATCTGCGATAGATAGCATCTTCCGCTGCCTTTTGGGCCCTGCCGCAGGTGCTTTTGTCGCTCCAAAGCGTTTTGTCAACTTTATGGGTTTTAGAGAAACTGGAAATTGCAAGAGAATTTGCACCTATGTAATGTAAATTTGGCAAGCTGTTTTACGTACGTGTACATATTAAACTGCAACGTTATTGACGCACAGGTAGAGAGGAAGCGGAGTGACTTTTTTAGCCAACCAGAATGCAGAACACAATGCACCATGCAAATCCATGAAGTAGCAAAACCGTGAAAAGTAAACCGCATTGTAGCAAAGGATCACTGTACTGTATACATATATGGCACTCTCACTTTTACTGCTTTCACAAAAGATGCTGCTGTGCTGTGTTGAGGTTCAATCAGCTTTTTACCCCTGCAGAACATTTCTATCCCTTCTTGATTTTATTTACATTTCCAAATTAATCCACTGTTCCCGCTGTATATTTGCACGGGGGTAAAAAATTGAGTTACACTTCTAGTGCAACGTGCAATGCACAAGAAAGGAAAATCAACCTCCGGACTCCTTCCAATTTTGTCTTAAAGAGGATCATCAGCAAACATAAAAGCTGGAGATGTAAGTTTGCAAACACCGACAAGTCCGGTACTGGCAAACTTACATCTGCGGGGGCAGCACTCTCCTCGCCTGCATCCCCCTTACGGATTTAGCCGGGCGATTCTATTCGGCCGAGTTTGTTTGCCCTTCACCCTCATTCTCTTAAATGCCCATGAAGATAAGGGGGCGGCGGGGAGGAGCGAGCGCTCGCCTCCCCGCGCAGCGCAGATTCGGCGGACGACAAGAGGAGCAAACGTACCTCCGCTCTTTGCGGGCCCCCGAGATATCAAAGGGAGATCAGTGAGGGCCTCCTGCATGAATGGGTCCGCTCAGTCCCGCTTTTAACGTCACATTGTAGACGAACAATCAAGAAAATCCTCCGTGTCATCCGACCCGCACGACCTTTTCGGTAAGTTGTTCCAAGACCGTCTGATTCGACGCGAGCGCGGTTCCTATATGACGCACAAGTGCCGCCGTTGCAATCGAGTGTGGAAAAGTAATGTCTGATGACACTACGGTCTGGTCACCAGTCTAAGAAAACAACGCTCGCACTTTTAAGATCATGGGTTTGGGTTCAAATAACCATTTAGTTGGGTTATAGGGCACTGGCGGTTCTTTTTTTTTTTTTTTTTCTTCTGTCTATAAAACCGATACCCTGACTCACGTCTGGAAATATGAAACAAACAAGCGTCTGCCGCCTACTGCGCTGACGTTGGACCGTGCCGATGAAACGCGGGCCTTCGGCACCAAGGTTCTGGCATTCTGGGAAATTATCCTCAGACCCGAACCTGCCGCCTCCGATGGATTTTATTTCTCCCGACGTTACTTGATTCACCGCTGCCCACCGCTCAGGATCACTGGGTACGGCGGCGCCATGAATCCCCCGCGCTTAAAACGTCAATACGGTGGTAGAGGATGCTTAACGAAACAAACCGCATTTCAACGGTCTGAAATAGAACGCCGCGGAATTCTCAGTTATCATTTCCGACTAGCCAGGAAGCCACGACTGGGACTTATCTCCAGTTCTAAGATATAGCCGCTGAATGTTTGGAGGGAAGGGATGTTTCCTGTGCAGAGAAGATCTTGATCTCCATCCGGTTTGCAGTAGCCAAATCTTGAATTTTTTTTGGGTTACCGAAAGCTATCGGTCGCGCACGGCCGTCATCTGATTTGTGCAGCCGTCGGAAATGCTAACAGATTGCGCAACATACCCCGATCCATAATTGAAGTGATTCCCATCTTGTTATGGTGAGTGGATTATGAGAACATGCAATGAAGAGAAAAGAAAAATCACCTTATCTGGGGTTTCTGTGTGTGTGTGTGTGTGTGTGTGTGTGTGTGTGTGTGTGTGCGCGTGCATGTATGTGTGTGTGTGAGAGGGAGAGACAGACAGAGATGCCTGATTGGATCACATTTAACTATTAAGACCCATATCGTTTAAGTCGTACCAGCCTCATTCATTCATTCATTCATTCATTCATTCATTTTCAGCACCAGCTAGAGGGGGCAGGTTGGAAAAGTCACAGAGAAGGAATTCAAATGTCCAAATTATGACAAGCAACCTCTGACAGGTAGTACCTGTTAGACCTCTGAATCCAAAAACACAAATGTTTGCCTTTTTTTTTTTGCCATTTTTCATTAAATCACAATTTTACCACTTATTCCAAGCATTCGGCAAAATGTGACCAAAGTCAACTTTTCCTCTTGAGAGACGTCGGCACTCCTGTGCATGAACGGGCGCAGATAAGAATAAGAATAAGAATAAGAATAGGAATAAGAATAGGAATAAGAACACCTTTATTCATTCTGAAGGAAACTGTTCTGCCAGAGTTTCGAGTAAAACACAACAATAACAAATAATAGTAGGAAATTGTATAAACAGTAAAAAAAAAAAAGGAGGGAGAATAAGAAATACAAATAAAACAAAGTGTCTAAGTCAAGGCTATAAAGTGTTTTAAGGTCTTAAGTACAAAGATTTGAAGATTCCCTGCGGCTGAAGGAAGAGGATGCACGGACAACACACACACATATGCACAAACACACTGCAGAAACACACACAGCAGATTAATAAGGTTTAACACAAGGCTATATATATTTCACGGCCAACTTTTCCTCATCGGCTAACTTGTTCTCGCCATCCCATCTTTTACCAGTTTGACATCTGACCCGGTTTTAAAAAATGTCCCAGCTTTCACGGCGGCGAGCACCAAACAAATCACAAAGACGTCATTTTCGGTGCTATTTGTGCTTCCGCGCGCAGAAACAAGAATTTGCAATGCCATGGTTTTGGTGTAGAAAAGTGAGTTGACGTTTACGATTTTTATTTTTTCTTAGTCAAAAAGGAACAGACAGGAATCATTAATTTATTGCAATGCAGGGACCAAATGGTTCTAATTCAAATTGTCAAATACAGAGATGCTTGAATTAAAAGAAAAATTTGGAAAATATTTTACACGTATCGTAATCCATTTATTTTTCATAAGCGTATTTTCTTTTGCTTTTGTTATCGGGAAAAAGGAGAAAACACTGTATATAAAAGCCGTTTTGGAGTTGTTTCCTCAGGATGACCAGCAGGCGGTGCTGGAAGCCGTTTCCGTCAGCGCGGGAGAAGAAGAGGATGGACAACCGTCCCTTTCTTGGACTCCGATTCCGATTCGATAACGGGTTTTAGCTTCCTGAATGCAGAGACGCTCATCAGTCCGAATACATTTAATATTTTACGCTACCGCCTTTTAAAGTATACATGGAAGGGCGCCATTTTTGTGGTCCACCACTCCATCTCATCTGCATCTGTTTAAACTGCACAAATTATATTTACACTTTCTCATAATGAGGCTGAGGCGCAGTCATTTTGGGACTAAGACTCTTCAATGAAAATATTATATATATCTATATATATTTCAGGACTTTTTACTGCGCTGATGCCCCAGATCAGGTTGGCAGCAAGTTAGGCTATGCAGGGCGTGTGTGTGTGTGTGTGTGTGTGTGTGTGTACGTTTGTGTGTCTCTGTCCCCCCCAAAAAAAAAGAAAAAAAAAAAAAAACCCTCACTAACCCAAGCTTACTGTTCTGTATATTTCCTGTGCATCGTGTATTTGCAAGTGTATTTGCAGTCCCTATGTCCTCTATTGTAAGTCGCTTTGGATAAAAGCGTCTGCCAAATGCAATGTAATGTAATCTATATATATAGGTGTGTTTTTGTTTTTGGTTACTATGGGCTGTATAGTGGAAATTGCCTTGACATGATCAGATTGATTTCTGGCACCGGAGCCACTAATTCAATGCTGACAATTGGCCGGAAGAGCGACCGGTGGGGGGCCGAGGGCCAAACAACCCCTACGGGGGCCAAAGGGTGTATTCTGGAAGTACCCTGACAAGTGCAGGTATGTGATAAAAAGGTCCCGTGACATGTCGGCAGGTCACGGGACCTTTTTATCCCGACGAGGCAATTGTCCGTCACAATTTTGTGGCATTTACTTGAATTCAGACACCGGTGTTGGAAGAGCGGGTATTGTTCCGGGGGGGGTTCGGGGGAAGCGGGGAGGCGAGGGCTTGCCCTACATCATCTATTGTGCCCTCGCCCAGCAAGCAGCACAAGCTGTACCGATTCTGGAGTCGGTCCAAGGGGGCTCTCGTCATTAGCTTGCCACTTGGCGGCCAATTGCTAGAGGACAAAAAAAAAAAAAAAAAAAAACACGAAAAAAGAGGAGACAAAGGCTGCGGCCCACCCCTGCATGCTCTGATTGCTCTGAGAGAGAGAGAGAGAGAGAAAAAGAGAGAGAGAAAAAGAGAGAGAGAGGGACGAGGGCCTCCTTGTTGGCACGGTGGAATGTCGACTCTCACTGCGGCGCTGCCGTTTGGTCCGTTTTGGTTGGACGTCCTGGACCGGGGTGAACGAGGTGTCCATCAAGCCTCGCGCTTTCGGGAGGCTCATATCCCCGCCATTTCAATTTATCACGCTTGATTTCACTGCAATAAAAGTTACCATCAAGCATAACAACACACACACACACACATGCACACGAGGTTCATAATCCATCCAATGTTTTTTTTTTTTCCTGTCACTTTTCCCTTAATAAATAACAATCCCCCAAATTCTTAATAAAAGCTCTGTCATTCTCGCCTTGACAGGCGTTTGATCCGGCAGATAATAATTTCCAATAAAAGTGAGGGATGGGAGAAATAACTGTCAGATTCGTCGGCACTCCGAGAAAATAGAGGTTCTATTGTCCAAGTTTTGACATGAAGTATTGACAATAAATGAAAGGCTTGGATCTGTCTTGATCCTTTCCCTTCTCCTTTTTGGCCTCTTCATTCATTCACCCACTCCCTCCAGTTCCCCCTCCGCACCCCCGACCTGTGGATTTTGCCGTGCTGCGATCCTCTTGCGCCTCCAGGGCCCTCAGGTTATTCAAAGGCCTGTCAATCAGATAAGCAGTGACCTCGCAGGCCCGGCAGATAAGACGTTACACGGCAAAGAGGAAACGGCAGACGGCGGCTCGCGGGTGGAGGCGGGGTGGGGGTGGAGGTTGGGGGGTGGGAGGGTAGTGGTGGGAGGGGGGGTACAAGGCCCCGACTATGAGGGCTCGGTGGAGCGAGACTGATCTCGAACTCGAAAACGGCTGCCAAGAGCGGAGATGCAGCGCTTGCGCCTCAGAACGGCACGGAGCGGGTCGGCCGCGCTTGTGCCGGCAGGTGCTCCCGGCGAAAAAGAGCGAGGACGTCGGCCTAAAGCGGAGACTGGATGTAATAAACGGGATAGCGGACCACCCTGCGGTTAATCGTAAAGCTCCATCTGCCGCTCGATCAATGATCCATCAATGCCCTCGGCTAACGGTCAGACGGTCGCACCCGAAGACCGGTAAAAAAAAAAAAAAAAAAAAAAAACAGATCCGATTTGAGACTCGTCTCAGATTACCTCGACTTTACAGTATTTGATCGCTTTAGTTGTCGGGCCTGGTGTATCAACAACCGCCTCTGTTTTTGCTCATTAAATTGTAATTAAGCGCTCGTTACGTTTGTCGCCTTCGCTGTCCGACGTCAATCAACAGTCCTTGATTAGCTTGAAAAAACAACTTCGGGTCGATCGGGCTCGATAATCTCGGGGTCATTTTTTTTTTTTTCTTCAAGCCAATATAACAGCGTTTGGTGGAAAATGCTGATACATTTCAATGCGTGTGTGTGTGACGCGCATGTCAACGCGCCGAATAATGAGCCTTCATATCAGCTGACTGTGTCAATAAATGGCTCGCACGTAGTTATTCCTGCAGTCGCTGGCCGACTGAAGTGGTTGGAACAAGACAAACTTTCCAGTCAATTCGTTACGCTGGGAAATTACAAAAGGGCGAATGAAGGGAAAGTCTTTGTTTAGCTCGGCAGCTTTTGGGTGGTCTTCAGGTTGGAAGCCCTCTGGGAGGGATCAGGGAGGCTGGGGTGGGGGGACCTCCACGTATAACACCAATACGCCGACCTGTTGAAACAGGGTAGACCATAATTCAGTTGCAGAGCGGCCTCACTGGAAAAAAAAAAAAAAAAAAAAGAGATCGCATACATGCGAACAAACCGCCGTCTGCCCAGTTGGTCCATTTATTTTTCTGGATATGTTTTATTCTTCCCGTAATCAAGTAATCAGGGGCGATTTCTGAAAATGTAAAAATAGAGATCTTAAATACGCGCACGTTGTATAAAGGCATGACATCTCGTCTGCGACGGGGCCAAAGTAAATTCTGTGAGCGGCGCGAGACAATATAAATTGCTGATTTAAATGACTCCGCTCCAAACGCACAAGCCACATGATTATCTGGGGAGAACTCAGCGGGGCCTACACACTCCTTCATTACAACACGGCGCTTCACGTTCACACATATTAAGGTTTGGGTGCCGCCCAGGACGGGCCGCGGTCTCCTGCTGGTGGCTACCGGGCCTGACAGTTCAGTGATTTTCTCAATGGCCCCTTGACAGTTGTTTTGTTGGCGCGGGGGCGACAGAACAAACACGAAAACCAAGGGAGGACACACACACACACACGCACACACGCACACAGAAGCCACCAAAATCCCTGGTTTGTGTTGGTGATTTATTCTGTGTTTTTGTATTTCAAACCTCACTGACTTTAATTACATGGTGTGCCTCCTTTTTTTTTAAAAAAACAAACATATTAATGCATAAATGCTGGGTTTTTTTTTTTCAAAAGCCTGAGACTGTGGGATTCCCATATTAATGCACTGTGGTGCCCCAGTGGTGACCGCACTTTAAGTCACACACACACACACGCGCACACACACACACTCCCCCCTGTGGATGAAGTTCAAATTTTGAAACGCTTGTTCCAGCGCCGGCTCCCGCCTCTCTCGTGACTGGGAACTGCAAGCCCTGCGTTCCTGATCTGGCGGCCGGTTGTAACACTTGGAACTGACACAATTCTATTTTGCTTGTTGTTGTCGTTCGCTCCTTCTTGAGCTGATGCTGATTTCCATTCCCCTCTGGCTGGTTTTTCTGTTTTTTTCTTTCTATTTTTTTGAGCTCGTTTTGGGATTGCGATAGGCACGTTTTTTTTTTTTCTTCCCATATTCATGAACATTTGGAGGTTGTTTTACTGTTTTTGGCTAGTTTTATTTCGGTATCTTTTTAAGATGCGGTCTTGAGCAATGGAGCTGAAAGATTTAAGAGTTCTTTTACCTCCGGTTCGATCCTTGGCTCCTCCTGTCTGCATCCTCAAGCGTCCTTGGGCAAGACACCGAACCCCAAGTTAGCGCTTTGCACGGGTGTGTGTTTGCATTGGTTTCTGAGTGTGTGTGTGTGAATGGGTGAATGCAATCCTCTTTGAAACCACAAGGTAATGAAAGCTCTATTCAAGGGGAATTTGTTAACCATTAATATATATGAAAAATGAAGCGGGCACCAGCCAACTTGATACATTAATGGATATTCATTCCTTCATTCAGTCATCCCAGTCGTAATTGGGCAAGAAGTGGGGTACAACTTAGACCAGACCTAGACATTTTACGGCCCACGGGCCACATCCGGCCCGTTTTGCTTTTTTATCCGGCCCGCCAAACTATTTCTTTGAATATTTTCAATCGATGTTGAAATTAGAAACCCCTTATTTTTTCCCTCTGTTACTTTCGTATAAACAATTACATACAAAATAATGTTGGTACATTTACATGATCATTAATGATTTTAAAGTAGAAATAAAATGCCCCCAAAAATTAAAGTATTTAAATTGCAATGTTCATGTGGTTCATTTTGCATGATACCTCGTTGGCATGCGCATGGAAATTAAATAAGAAATGTGGCCCGCCAGATGAATTAATACAACCTTTAACCCTTTCATTCACATTCCTAAACAAGGGTGGAAACTCAGGAACGTTGAGGAAACCCACAGGGAGAGCATGGCGACTCCACACGGAATGGCCCCCCGTAGGACACCTTATGACTGTGAGGCGCTAACCACTAATAATCGCATCGTTATCAATTGACTCAGTTCATGCCAAAATCCCCATTGATCAATTTGTGTCGGGCTTGTTGTTACGTGAGACCAAACGGTCCGCCGCGTCTCAGCTATCCTATCGGTTTAATCACCACCTTCATTTTTAAATCCGGTCCGATCTTCGGTATAACAATTCAAATGGGCCTCTTAGAAATGGTCTTTCCCTGGCTCCTCACGGCTGGTCTCATCGAAAATATTCAGCACTCGAGGTCTTACCGGCTTCTCTTGATCAATTGACCCGGTAAGACCGATTCACAAGGGAATGGAAGTTGGCTGTAGCCGTCCCTTGTTTGATTCTGCTGAGGCGCCCTATGAGATCACGGCGGCGCTGCTTTTAATCCCGTACACTCAACAATTCACTCCAGGTAACCCAATATGGCTGTGCGGGCGAAACTTCAGACAGCGAAAACATACATACAAAAGGTCCTTCCTGGGACATTTCTTCATCTCTGACTCTGGAAAAGAAGCCGGGGGAACAAAAACAGTAAGATTAACCAGAAACCACTGTATCTCCTGAAGTATGTATTTAACAAAGTCACATTTGATTAATCTCATACGCAATGTTTTCATGTCACTTTCATCCCCGTTCAAAGGAACTCCCCTGATTTTCGTTCTCCTTCGCAGGCCTCTCGAGGGAAGGCCGGCCTCACACTCCGAATACCTCCGCTCTCATTACGCCACTTTGGAAAGCAAATTTGTTTAAGCTTGTTCTCATAAATATGGCGACGGGGCTAATCGTTTCGGCACGTTCCGCCGCAACGTCCGACTTTGCTTCGCGGATCGGATTTTATAGGGCCGTTTGACGTTGTGACCCGCCGCTCCGCCTGCGCCGGTGCAAGCGTCCTCCCTTGACGACGGGGAGATTCGGGTTAACGGACATATGAACCGCCAAGAATCAAACGTCGCTTTCTCCTCAGTCCGTCTGCCTCTGAGCACCTGTAGGTGCGATGCTCGCATTTTTCACTTCGAAACGCACATAGCTGGAATACCAGCCGCTACATCTTTGTCGACGTAGAGTCGATCCGGCCCGGCTGTATTTAAACATTGGAATACCGCATACAGGCCTCTACACATAAGCCTAGAATATTCAATGATCATACGCGGGTGTTTTTTTTCTCGTTTCGGATCGCGTAAACATCGGCTCGAGGGCGAGGTGAACTGGTTCAAGATTCACTCCGGGTAAAGGCCAGCTGAAAAAAATGCCATTAACTCTCCAGTTTTGATGTTATCTCCCTTTTTGAAAATGTCATTAAACCCCTGACTGCTCACATGAGCAGCCAAAGCCCCGCCGGTGGGCGGGAGCCGAGCGAAGTATGTGCTTATACTGCCCTCTGATGTCCGAAGCGTTGAACACCCGCCGTGAGGGCTGAGCAGAAACTGGGAACGAGGCCATAAACATTCCTGGGGTTGCCGCTCCTAATGTGGTTTAATTGATTTGACAGATTTTGATTTTTTTTCGGCAAGGTTCCTCATTGGCTTTACATACCAAAGTTAAGCGTGTCGACAATTCACCTATCAATCGGATCTATACTTAATCCAATCGCAAGCTGAGGTTTGCCTGCAAAATACTGTTCCCATGTGTTTAACTGCTGGCCACTTCAATAAGCCTCAGTGGTTTGGACGATAGGCATCTTAAGCTCTAGAACTCCTTTCTAATCGTAGCGACTGAAGAGCCCATACTTTACACATTACTATACATTCAGCGCCCAAGTGTGCATACAGCATGCAGGCTAACCCTAACCCTAACCCTACCCGAGAGAACGGACGAGCGCGACGAAATCCCAGAGGTACTTTAAAATGCCATCCTCAGGATAAAAAAAACAAAAAAAACAAACTCTATCCATTGAGGGGAGCTTAACTACATTTAGCAAAAAAAAATGATTCATTTTACACTACTGTTCACTTTTCTATTGACTCTGTAGTGTAGCAGTGAATTCCAGAGAAGCGCCGTATGAGCAAAGGAATGTCCATAAATATGCTAGATGGAAAAACACTATTTAAAATAGCACAAAGTTGGGGTCTTGTCGTCATCTAACGATAGGTAAAATTACACTGTGCAACAAGTTAATTATTACAAATAATACACAATGTTTACAATTAAGCAGAAATGAAGGATGAATATCAATGAAATGCACCAATGCATATGGGTTGAGGGACACACAATAACTGAGCACTATCAATGCTGTTTTTCCATATATGTAATATACATAGTGATTTTCAGCAACAAGTTCATGATTAAAAATAATAAACAATGCTTACAATTGAGCAGAAATGAAAGATGAATATCAATGAAACGCGCCAATGCATATGGGTTGAGGGAGACCCAATAACTGAGCACTATCAATGCTGTTTTTCCATATATGTAATATAGATAGTAATTTTCTTTTACGTATCTATTCAACAGAAACTTTCAAGTGATTCTTAAAACAATGTTTACAACCAGAGTATTTTCTCTAACTTTCTGTGTTTTTCCATAAATGTAATATAGATGGTGATTTTCTTTTACGTATCTATTCCACAGAAACTTTCAAGTGATTCTTAAAACAATGTTTACAACCGGAGTATTTTTTCTAACTTTCTTTGTTTTTCCATAAATGTAATATAGGTAGTGATTTTCTTTTACGTATCTATTCCACAGAAACTTTCAAGTGATTCTTAAAACAATGTTTACAGCCGGAGTATTTTTTCCAACTTTCTGCTTTGATATTTATTTATTATATTTAATACGTATTTATTTGGCTTATATTATATTATGTAGAATACGGTATACACGTAACGCGTTTTCCTTGTTTGGTGCTGCCGGAGCAACGCAACGCTCCTTCAGCGCTTCTATTTTTTTCACCACCGTTTATCACCCGCCTCCTTTCGCTCGCTCAAAATGACACTTCCGGTTTACCCGGATGTAAGCATAGTTTCTAAAGATGGCGGAGCAAGGTCCGATGGCTATAGCGATGCGGCTACGAAATCAGCTCCAGTCCGTCTACAAACTGGACCCGCTAAGGAACGAGGTGAGCGGGCGCGCGGCGCGAGCCCGTCCGCACCGGAAGTCGTGCGGGTCGCGAGCCGAACGGCGGCGGAAGCGGCGGCGGACGCTCGCGCGAACGGTAGATCGTTGTCTCCGCGGCGCTGATGGAGAGAGAGAGCGAGAGAGAGAGAGAGAGAGAGAGCGAGAGAGAGCGAGATGCTGAGGCGCCCGTGAAGAGTCGCTCGTGCGCATGCGCAGACGGTGGGAGTCAACCCGTGTTGTTCTGCTTCAACGGCGGGGCAACGTGTTTTAAAGCAAAAACGAAAAATACGTTCAAAATCCAAACCGACCGGGTGTTGTTAAGTGTATTCAACCCCCGCCGGTTCGTTCGCGGCGGGGCGGCGGTGGGAGCGGGCGTGTCGTCGGCGGACGCTACGTTCCGGGGTTCCGCCGCTTGCTGTCCGACAAAGTCCGCGCGGTCTCGCCGAAGCTCCGCTCCGCTCCGCCTGACGGAAACGACCCGCGGTTCCCCCGCTCTCGGCGGCTCCCCCGCACTTCGCCCTCCGCCGAGTCACGGTGGATCGCAGCGGCGGTTCTCCGCGTCCCGGGATTGCGAGAGTTGAACCTCGCCCGGGTTCCCGCACCGCGCGTCCCCGCCTGGTCCCGTCCGACCACACGTGGCCTGGTCGTGGTGGGCTAATGCTCGTAGCCGCTCCGCTCCGTGGCGAGACGCGGTGGGACCTCCGCTGGGAGGTCAAAGGTCAGACTCGTCTCTCCTGCCTATCTTGCGTTGACCTGACCTCGCGGATCAAACTCGATCACTCATCGGAGCCTTTTTATGTAATCCAAATACTGATCGGGTTCCCTTTTTTGGTAACAAAAAGTTTTATTGTGCGAAGACAGGGGCAAACATGGCTCCGCCAGGCGGGGAGGAGCGGGGCGACCTGGGCCGGGGAAGGTGGAAAGAATGAATCAGTCTGGAGCTAGTCCGCGGCCTCTCCGTTATCCTTGGAGTTTTTCATTTCGTTACAAAACAATGGTGTGTGCTGACCTAATTTGGCTGGTAGGAGAAGAGACGACAGTTTGCGTGTGTATGTGTGGCTTGCGTGCAATCGCTACGCGTCGACACCTGATGTAGCCCCGTGCATGCGTCTAAACGTCTCATTGTCACGTTCCCACGGCTGCTGAGGCGCACACCGTCGTCAATTTACAAGTTTAAGAACCGAAACTTTATGTGTAACTTACTCTGAGTCCCCCCCTCCTCACACGCACACACACCTTCAACCCCAGAAAAGCGGAACTGTGCCGTCACTAGTATGACTCGGTGAGATGCGAAGAGGATTTATTCAAGCTTAAATTACTCAATAAAAACCTATTATTATCATAGTTCGTTTTTTCACATAAAGTCTTGACCTGTACACCCTCGATTCAAGGCAGAAACACAGGCTCCGCAAATCACGGGAATACGATCCCAGAATCGTTTTCGGGAGGATACTTCCTTCCTGCTTAGTCCTGTTCTTGTGCTTGAAACGCATCCAGCGCAACAAGAGAGTCATACAAATGATGAGATGAGCACTTTTTAATGTTTACTTTGGGAGTAAAAGACGTGAATACTGCGCAGACGCATTTGCTGCTCCGGGGACAACCTGCCAGCCCTTGGTGACGTCGTCCGGGGAAAGTTGTGCATTTCCAGCTCTCCACGGAAAATGTTTCTTTTTTTTGTTTTCGACCGCCTCCCCTTCAGGCTGGAGGGCAGAGCGGGAACGGTTCACGAAGAGGTTCTTTCTCACCCTGACAGGAGGAGGTGAAGTTGAAGATCAAGGACCTGAACGAGCACATCGTCTGTTACCTGTGCGCCGGCTACTTCATTGACGCCACCACCATCACGGAGTGTCTACACACATGTGGGTCCACGATGCCTTCATTTACCTCTTCTCTGCCATTTTTTTTTTTTTTTTGGCTCTTGCTAACCCGCGTCACCTTCCTTCTCCACCCCTTCTGCCCGACAGTTTGCAAAAGCTGCATTGTGAAGTACCTGCAGACCAGCAAGTACTGCCCCATGTGCAACATAAAAATCCACGAAACGCAGCCTTTACTCAACCTCAAACTGGACCGGGTGATGCAGGACATCGTCTACAAACTGGTGCCGGGACTGCAAGAAAGTATGTCGTCTGCTGCTGGTTGGGTCGTATTTTCCGCGCAGAGTACTCTAATTACACCTCTGTATCTGTTTATGTCTCAACAGGCGAAGACAAGAGAATAAAGGAATTTTATCAGTCACGTGGTTTAGAGAGAATCATCCAGCCAGCAGGAGACGGTAAGTCCACGGATACTGTGTCATACCGGGTTTCATGGCCTGTCAAGTGTATGAGTAGGGTTTATGTATGACTATACCCGTATGGATGGTGTCTTTTATGGCTGTTTTGAATGTTTGGCAAATTGGGGGAAAGTAGAAAAGTGCACACTGTAGGCAAAGCAGCTGAAATCAGACACTGTTTCGACGAGTTAACGCACATCTTTAGGTTTTTCTTGTCGTGCAGGCTGTTCCGATGGAAATTCAATCTTGGCTCCTAGATAAAATGTGGTCTGATGCAACTGTCGCTGTGGTTACGGATGTTGAAAGGATTGTGAGTTCACACGGACCCGTGGTGAGGGATCACAGACGACGTGATTGGTCAAGCCAAATAAACCCTGGACGCAGAAACCGTGTCTACCAGAGCGACAGTTTAGAGCAGGGGTGGGCAAATTGCGGCCCGCGGGCCACATCCGGCCCGCTGGTCTTTTAAATCTGACCCGTCAAAGGTCGGTACAGAATTCATACTTGATGTGAATGATTGGATCAATGAATGTGGGAGCTCAGACAGGAGATTATTTCATTTTTTTGAGCTACTTGAGAATTTTCCTGAGTTGAATGACACACATCGGGATCGTGATTTAGTCCGAATCAACCAGTGTGCGGCGGCACACTAGCGTGCCGTGAGAGATGGTTGAGTGTCACGTCTGTGACGCGATGACGTAGAGGTCAATGTTAGTTAGTGCTGCGCGACAGTGGCAGTTTGGGATCGCAGCAAGACGAACGAGTGACAGTGGAGATGGACAAAAGAAAATAGAAAAGACGGTGAGCTCGAGGCAATAAGGCCAAAGCTATCTTTCATTTGGATTCACTTTCACCGGGGACGCGACGGCACAGGCTCCGTTGTGCTCGGTGAGAAGCTATCCAATAGCGCCATGGTGCCAAGCAAGCTCCGTTCAAAACAAGCCGATGGACTATTTTGTACGCTTACGTACAAACAATGAGAGACGGGCAATTTTTTAGAGAAAAAACACAAAGGTAAACGAGAGAGCCCTCAAAGCTGGCTACCTTGTTGCTGAACTCGTAGCTAAACCAAAAAAAAGTCCCACACTGTGGAAGAAACATGAATACTGCCAGCTTGTAAACCTTTAGTAAGAGCTACGTGTGTGTTTTTCTACCATGACTGCCAGGATATCCATTGTGTGTTCATCCAAAGGGCCCCAGGTTTCACACTGAGTATGAATACATTTAAAACTATAATATTAATTACATGTATTATATGTACTGTGTTAGTGTCATTTTGCGTCATTTTGGTTGGTGGTGGGCCACAGGATTTTGTAAATGTAAAAAATGTGCCGCGGCTCAAAAAAGGTTGAAAATAGCCTTTACTGTGAACATACTGACACACATGAATGAGCTGGACGTGAAGCTACAAGCGAAAAACTGGTTCGTCCATGAAATGTGAGCAAACGCCAGAGCCTTCAAAACCAAGCCGGTTTTATTTTCAAAGCAAATGTCAGATGAGCCTGATACGTACCGTTTGCAAATGCTTTTTTTTTGTTTTTTTATTCGTATAGTATGTTGTGGTGACCCGGCCCGTCTGTCAAATTTAAAAGTCAATGTGGCTAAAAAGTTTGCCCACCCCTGGTTTAGCGGGTAAACAAACATGGCCGACAAACGGGTGCCGCCATTCTGCTCTTTCCTCCGTTTGTGTTGTCCAGTTTGGATCCGTCGCCCGTAATTTTCGATATTCCCGGCGTCTCCGTGTTCTCCCTGTCTTTCCCGCCTCATCTTTCATCGGCTGTTCGAAATGTTCGGGTTGGTAATCGACACGCACTACCCAATTGAACATGTGTGATTGACAGCTGTTGAAATGAGGCCGGGTCTGTTCCCCTCATATCGGTAACCGCGATCCGCGCGCTGACGTAGTTATTTTTTGTTTAGTATTTGTTGATGGTGAGCGATCGTGGCTGACCGATCGGTTAAACTACAATCAACTGTTTTCTTTCTGGGTTCTTCTTCTGTCCAGACGCCGTTCCAGATGCAGCAGGTTTACCGTACACCAGCTTCGACCACTCCAAAGCCCACTTCTACAGATACGACGAACAGGTTTCCCTCTGTTTAGAAAGGTTAAGGTGAGCTGATGCTGTTTAATACATGTTAAATCCATTTATTTATATTCTTGACAAACTGAGGTCAGCTGGTTGGTATATCCTAATGTATCTCTCTGTGAGACGTCTTTTCGGCTCCCTACGCCTCACCTCTAAAACCCGCTTCTGTCCTCTCCGCAGTTCGTCGCTCGCCGGAAAAGACAAGACTAAACTCACCCTCCAGGTAAGTCAAACACAGCGACGACACGAAGGGCCGTTTTCTCTTGTTTGTCGATGCCGACGCCTTTCCCTAACATTGCCCGCCCGCGGCGTGCCATGATTTTGGCTGGCGCGGCTGCCGACGTCTTTTCCACACAACCGTCGTAGACCCCGCTCAAACTGGGGCACAACTTCGCACAAGTTATGTAACCCGGGGCCGCCGGGGGGCAACAGAAGTGTTCTGGCCGTAGCGCTACCTGATCCTGGATGTTCAGGCGTCGAAGAGAAACACCGAGCGGCAAACTGAGCGGAGCAAGGAGTGAAGCCAGAGTGAGTTCAAACTTCTAGGCAGCAAGTCTTCTTTTTTAATTTATTAATTTAAGCACATCAGACTGAGGGACAGATAGGTGTTTGAATAAATGAAGAAAAACGCAACAATAAACCCGTGCAGAGGGTGAAATTTTACACGACACAACAAAGCGACATAAGGAGGAGCTTTATTATTGAAATTTCTATTTAAATAAAAGTGAAATCGCAGCCAGTCTCAGGATTTTTCCCCTGCGGCTGTGACTGGATCTGTCCGTTGCCCCCCCCCCCCCGGTTCGACAGTCAGCTGTAGGTCGCCAAGGAAACAGGAGGGGGATTGGCAGCTCAGACTCGGCAGGGGGATCTTCCCTGCGAGCGTCCATCGCCGACGACACCTGCTGCGCGGTCACTGTTTGGCCACCAGGGGGCGCTTTTCCCTGGACGTGCCACACCTCCAGTCATGTCAGGCTCTGATTCGACCAAAGTGATGGGACACCGTTGTTCCTAAGGATTTCTTAGCAGGATGATGACGGAGTGTCCCAACATTCCCACGTGAATGACATCCCGTACCTTTATAATGGTGTTGCTTCTGTCTTTTTTTTTTTTTTATAGGGTCTTTCCTGTGCATCTTGTATTTGCAAGTGTTATTTGCAGTTCTTATGTCCTCTATTGTAAGTTGCTTTGGATAAAAGCGTCTGCCAAATGTAATGTAATGTAATGTCTTACTGACGTCCACCATTCGGTTTCTTTTATATAGCACGGCTGGACCCACGGCAACACTTTAGAAAACAACTCGAAAGGCCCTCAAAACGCTGACCGTTCCCGATAGCAAGGAATTCTCTCGTGATAGAGGAGAATTAACGTAGAACGTCTGGAAACGTCCGAGGGTTTTGATTCATGCCCACATTTCTGGTCCAGGAGTTTCTGGCGCCTCATGTTCCAGGGCTTGGCAGGATGGTGGCTTAAAGCATCTCTGCCAGATTTCATTTCACTCGTCCAGGAGACTCCTCGGCCGAGCATAGACATGAAGTTGCTCAGAAGCATCGTTATCTGTTTTCGTGAAGTTATTTATTTTACTGTGTGTGACTTCAAACCACAATTTTTAACATGATCTGATGGTCAGAGGCCAACTTCCAGAGGTTATTTTATAATAACCGCACTGAACTCTTCAGTGTCCTCCACCCAGACTCCGCGCCTGTTAGCATAGCTCGCTATGCTCAGGAGCATCGTTATCTGTTTTCGTGAAGTTATTTATTTTACCGTGTGTGACTTCAAACCACAATTTTTAACATGATCTGATGGTCAGAGGCCAACTTCCAGATGTTATATTGTAAAAACCACACTGAACTCTTCAGTGTCCTCCTACCAGACTTAGCGCCTGTTAGCATAGCATGCGCGCCATTGCAGGACAACTAATTTTCCCAAGTCGGTGCTAATGAATGAGCGGAATCATAGCTTGTTTTCCACCGATTAGTGTCACTTGTTTTTTCTGCCTGGAGGGGGCGCTCTGATGTCTCTTGTCCACAGAAGACAAGTGTTATGTGTCCCCCCATGAGGACAAGTCACGAGGGTTGAAAGTGTAACTGAATTTTAATTTGAGAATCCCAGTAATAATTAGATTAGCGGAGTCAAGGGCGGATTAAGTGAATGTGCGTGACTCTCGGCCGTCGTCACATGATGCCCTCGCCGCGGCTCCGACCCAAACATGCTTCTTGTAAGGGGCGTCCTCTCCTCACGAGATTCACCGAGTCACCATTTGCTAATAATTGACTACGAAGGGGTGTAGTTGCCGTCAGACAAAACGCTAATGCCGCCCGCTACGCTCCGAAACTAGCGCGCCCCTGAACCCGCCACCAGAGCTAACCTCACGGTCGTTTTTCTGCAGCAGAAGTTCGTGCGCTGCTCCGTCAGGGCGGAGGTCCGACACCTACGGAAAGTCCTGTGTCACCGGCTAAATGTGGAAAAACACCAGGTCAGTACTTCATCCAAGAGTCGAGTTTGCCTCGCTTGAATATCGATAATGTATCGAGATACTTCTCAGCCTTGATTTCGTCCCGGGATCACGGGTGGGAGCGGCTGCCCCGCCTCGAGCTGACTCTTCCAATACAGGAAGGGACAATTGTTTGATCGTCAACACTCATTCCTGTCTGCAGGTCCAGATGCTGTTCAACAACGAGTCCCTGCCAGACCACATGACCATGAAGCGGTTATGGTTATCACACTGGTTCGGAAAGGTACAGCCAGATTCATTTGGTATTTGTTACTTCGGTTCGGTGCATTGGTTAGCACGTCTGCTACGTTTACGAGGGAATGAACGGTTGTTTGTCTACATCAGGGGTGTCAAACTCATTTTGGTCCGGGGACCACAACCGGCCTAATTTGATGGCCGTAATAGTAAAATCATAGCGTAATTACCTAGAAGTAACACTAAGTCCAAATTTTTCCTTTTTTTCAGTGTAAAGGAGAACAGGTAATTTTTATATGTGATGAGCTGTTCCTTTAAAAAATACACGACGAACAGCGTGAGATTGATGAAGAAAAATAAGTGCAATTTCAACAACACTATACCTCAGTTCTGTCTTCTCAGTTCTCTGTGCATTTTGTCGTAGTGATTTGATTTCAGGAAGGGGGCCACAAAATATTGTTCCGAGGGCCCCGCGTCCGAGACCCCTGGTCTACATGATGTGTGAATGAGAGAGTAAATATACTGCTCAAAAAAATAAAGGGAACACTTGAACAACACAATGTAACTCCAAGTCAATCACACTTCTGTGAAATCATAGTGTCCACTCAGGAAGCAACACAGATTCATTTCGACTTGTTTTAAGGACATTACATCAAAGTTGGATCAGCCTGGAGTTTGTTTTTACACTTTAATTTGGAGTGTGATTCCTAATCCAGACCTCCATGGGTTAATACATTTGATTTCCATTGATCATTTTTGTGTGATTTTGTTGTCAGCACATTCAACTGTGTAAAGAGCAAAGTATTTCATAAGAATATTTCATTCATTCAGATCTAGGATGTGTTTTTTAAGTGTTCCCTTTATTTTTTTGAGCAGTGTAGTTGTATGTCTGTGACCGTTGAATGGAAAAGGTTTCTATTTGTGATCGACTGGCGACCGTTCCTGGGTGAATCTGGCCTAATGACAGCCGGGATGAGCTCCACCTTATCTATAAACCCACAATGAGTCAATGAATTTATTAGTTAGGCATTGTAACTTCCGGTTTAAGTTCATCACACTTGGAAAAACAAAACCATAACACACACACACACACACGCATACAGTATATATATAAAATGCTGTTCTTGCATTATTAGTTTTTTTCCCTCATCCATTCAAATCCATCATCCATCAGATTGGATCTAAACAGATCCTGAATTGACTTCCTGTCTCCCCCCGCAGGCCCAGCCGTTAGTCCTTCACTACACCATCAAGGACAAACGGACCAGATAGGACCGGTTCCCGGCCCCTGGACGGCTGTACATATTTTGTACAATACATATTCTATTTTAATAGTGTTTGTGTACATATAGTTATTTTCCTTGTTTTTGTATTTTTGAGAATAAATTTTAAATTGAAAAAAAAAAAAAAACTGTAATAGTTTGTGTTCATTCAATGGGTCAAAGGTGAGTTTCCGTTTTGTTTTCGATTATTTCTTTAAAATTCCGCCTGGTGTAATTCCCCTTGGGTTCCCTCCAGGGTTGTCCGTCTTCCTCCCACAGTCCAAAAACAGTCGGCAGGTTCACTGAAGACTCTAAATTGTCTGGAGGTGTGAATGAGACGGTAAAAGGTCCGATGTTTGGCCCGGCGACACCGATTGACAGGTAACACTGCGACTGTCCAGGTTAAACCGCTCCTCTTGCCTCAGTCAGCTGATCATTTTCATCTTAATGAAATATTATTATCATAATATTATTCATCTTAAAGTATTTATATTTTTATTTTTTAATTCAGGTATTTTGGAAACGTCACTCATCTTCCTCAACAAATTGAAGTTTTTATTTCAATTCTTATTTTTTTCCTCCAATTTTCATTAATTTTCAGGCGTGATGTAGCGTTAAGGTACAACTGTGTCCACCAGAGGGCGCAGAGACCCCGCTCACTGCGACATCTTCAAATTTATTCATGCATTTCGATGTCAAACTCCTAATCTACTTATTTTCTAAAATGTTTTAATACAAATTCTGAGAAAACATACATTTTTCAAGGAAAATAATTGCGATGACGGAAATTCTGTTGGTTTATGATTCAGAACTAAATATATTTCTAAGACATCAAGAAAATTAAGGTTATTTGTGATTTTTTTTTTTTTCCTTTAAACGTTCACTTCAATCTAAAATTAATACTGTGAATCTTTTGTTGGAGATCGTGTTTCTGACACAGTATTCCTCCTTCGTCCTTCTGCGCACACCGGATGACGTCACCAGGTGCGTCGTCACCTGCGTCTGAACGATGACGCATTCATGTGTCCGTGCACGTCACCTCGTCAATAATCTATTTATAAAATCTAATTTTTTTTGCACCTTTACGACGCGTGCTACGCTTTTGCAGCCTTTCGAAGCGCCGCATATAACACACCTATGCAAAACAAGATGTTTAATATTTGACTTTTAAAAGGCCCTGCTCTGCAGAAAGGCCCACCCCCCTGAACACACACACACACACACACACACACACACACACACACACAAACTTTTTTGCAGGTTTTCACTGCTTTCCCTTGTCCCCCAGATTGTCACCAGAGGACGCCCTTGAGCTATTTTCTCGGAGGGCAAGGGTGAATCTGACACTGTGTGTGTGTGTGTGTGTGTGAGTGTGTGTGTGTGTGGAGAAAGACGCCCACGATAACATCCACAAAGTCTCGCTGTTGGATCCAAATCCTCCTCCTAAAGAGGTTCTGCAGCGGCAGCCAGAAACTTTCAGCAAGCCAGGTCTCTTGTTTGTTATTGCATATATATGTGTGTATGTGTGAGTGTGTGTGTGAGTGTGTGTGTGTCTTGGGTGGTGATCTGCTGTTGACCCCATAAAAAAGCAAATATTCCCATGCGATTCGGGCAAAAGGACACATTAATCCTAGTTGTTAAAATAATTGCCAGTAACTAGAGTGAGATGACGTTATGTAATCCCTTTAAAATATCATGAGAAAGAAATGTGCTGAGTGTGTTTTTAGAATTTTAAAAAACAGTAGATTTGAATTGTAAATTCAGGGCCTGAGACAAGAATCAGCTGTAATGTCATTAAAAAAAAAAATCAAGGTTTTTCTTATCATTAATGTGTAATAAGACCATCACATTTTCAAAACAAACCTGCCCATCCTCCAAAGAGATTTTAGTTAATAGAAACCTTCAGGAATCAGGCCAGAGAACGGTAACACACACACACACACACACACACACACACACACACATATATACTGTACATATCTACCACATCCCTTCAGGCTGCAGTTATTTTGAAAAACACAGTGATTCCCTAAAGCTTTAACCTTTTGAGGTGGAATAAAGATTTTGTATTTTTTAGCACCTCATTGAAAGATGCCGATCGACGTTGGCTTGTTGTCTGGCGGCTCCTCTGGAATAATAATCCCCTCAGATTATACTGAAGTGGATGGAGAGCTTTGCCTGCCCCGTCTCTAACTGGGGATTCCCATTTAGCTTTTATGCTAATTTGGTGGGAGAAATATCAACACGAGGCCCCTGAATCCGACGCTTTTTTCTTGATATTTTACTCTGTTAAATGTATTGTATTTCACTTTTTAAATATATATATTTCTCTTCTTAGGTGGTGTTTCTTTAAGTAGCGCAGGGGTCAATGAGGTCAGAGGACGGATTGAAATTCAGCCAATTCATGTGTTTATAATAATGGATTTATGAGTAAAAAGAAAAAGAAAAAATTAATAGATTTGAATAGAAGACGTGAAGACGGCCTGGAGAATAAATCAGCTTTTTCTGTCTTTTTTTTTAACAAATTGGAATTATAATCTTAAAGTATTATCAGGTAATAACACAGTAATAAACGCTCTGTTCATTTTCACGGATGTTGTATTTTGGGAAACAGAACGGACGCGACCGTGTCTTGCGTGGATTTTTTTTTTCCTGAGTGGGATGTTATTTGAAGGGGGGAGGGTTCACTTTCTATCTTCCTCACTCTTGTTCGTCTTGCCTCCCACAGTAAAAGAAAAAAAGGCCCCACTTGACTTTTCACCCTCCACGATTACACCCGTTACTTCTATTGTGCGCCCCCGTAACCCCCCTCCACACACACACACACACACACACACACACACACACACACACACACACACACTAAAAAAGGAGAACAGTACTAACAAGACTTCTTTTTTTTTTTTCCTCTCCATCTTTTAACCTCCCGTCCGCCTTTGTTTAAAAAAAACAAGCTTTTATTGTCTCCGGAAATAAAACAAAAACAAAAAAGTTTCGCTTTTGTGGGAAGAAACACCACTTGTGATCAAGATTCGGGTTAATGATTAATTATCGGCTCGGGTAAATCGTTGAAAATAAATGATTTGTATTGATATATAAAAGAGAATTAAAATGAGAAAACTCGTGCGGAAAGATTGCGCCTGTATTTCAATTATAACTATTATTTCCTTTTAAATGTTATTATGAAACTGTTTATTTAGTGTAGAGCTTGCACCTCCGTTAACACACACACACACACACACACCTCCCATTGAAGATTATTCATTAGGAGCCTCACACTCGCCCATTTGCCATTCATTGAGTTTGTCTTTCTTTCTGTCCTCTTTCCAAAAAAAACACACCCCGGCTGGAGGCTGACAGATGCGGCCCTTTATTGCCCCCCACCCCCTAAAACACACACACACACACACACACACACACACACACACACACACACACACACACACACACACACAACACCGCCAGAAAGCTGTTTTGTTTTGTTAAAGTTGTTGTTGTTTTTTTTTCTTCCCCCCCCTAATCAATCATGCGGGTCGGAGGGCGGAAGCATCTGGCGCGGAGCCGCCAAAGAACCGCGACCGTCTTGCGTCAAGATGGATCTTGAAACCCCGCAGTGAAAGAGAATAAAAGCCGCTAATTGAAGGGGTCACTTACTCCACGTCGATCCCCCCCCCCCCCCGTCCACCCCTCCATTATTGTTATTTATTACCAAGCAGAAGGAAAACTGAAGCTGCCAGTCCAATCCTGCAAGTGGTAACAATCCTAATTTAAAATTATTGCGCGGGGGGAGGAGTCCTTATAATTAAAACGACTACTGTTTTAGAAATTAAAATGGAAAACAATCCCAGTCTGATCGTAATTCGAGTTATCTTTCACGCATTTTATAGCAAAAGCACACACGCACAGGCATCGGCGGCGCGCCCCAAATACGATATGACCTTTATTTACATTGGATGCGGATTAAATAGAGTTACAATAAAATGTCTCCGTGATAGGATAATCTGACCTTTTTTTTTTTTTCTTTTTCTTTTTTCATACAGAACCGAGAGCCGTGAGACGTTTGTGGTCGGAAACCGGCGAGGAAGAAGAAGAGTGGGTGAGGAAAAAAGAAAAGACTTTACACTTGACGTGGGCGGGAACTTGCACCTCCATCCTCTGCTGCGCAGGTGATAAATAAATGTCTCTATATAAATATTTATACAGGGGCATTTATTGGTCTCTCTTTCTATATAGGGCAAAATCCGAAAGTCCTATGTGGCAAAAAAAAAACTAACAAAACAAATTTCCATTAAAAAATAAAATGAAATAGAGCGAACGAGAAATATTTAGGGGTGACGCGGTCGGTCTTCCAGAACCGGCGAGAGTCTATTTCGGTCGGATGGGCAGCCGGTTACTCCTCCTCGGGATTAACGAGTCCGATTAATAAATTAATAAGAATGAAAAGGTAGGGGAAGAAAAATTGGGGGCGGGGGGGGGGGCAAACTTTTCCTGAAATGTCTGTCGGTGATATCCGTGCAAAAGGTTGGCGGCAAAAACACCCCCTTTTTTTTTCAAGTTCTTGCGTGTCGTTGCGTGAGAAAAACCGCAGGCGGGCGCGACCGTCAGTCATCCACCTCGATCTCCTCGTCGTCGTCCTCCGAGAACTCATCCGCGGTTTGGTCCCTGGATGAGGACGGGGACTGCGGGAAGGCCCGATGTCCCCGGGAAGCCGGCGAGACGCACGGCGACCCGGACCCGGTTCCTCCACCTCCTCCTTCTCCGCATCCCGGCGAGTCCTCCACCCCGTCCATGGTGACGAGCTTCTGCAGCGTCTGAGGCGTGATCTTCTTCAGCGACTCCACGTCGGCCTTCATCTCCTCCAGGTCCCGCTTGAGTTTGGCCCGGCGGTTCTGGAACCAGGTGATGACCTGCGCGTTGGAGAGGCCCAGCTGCTGCGCGATCTGGTCCCGATCCGCGGGAGAAAGGTACTTCTGGTACAGGAAGCGCTTCTCCAGCTCGTAGATCTGGTGGTTGGTGAAGGCGGTGCGCGACTTTCGCCTCTTTTTCGACGTCTGCCTTTGGCCAAACGCGTTCATGTGCTCTCGACCTTGGGAGGGAGAGGAAGAGGAGGGAAGGGGAAAGGTTGAACGAGCGGTGAAAGGCCGTTTAACAAGTAAAATATCTTAATCCCGGATGAAGATATTTCATAATCCCTGTCACATCCATTTGCAGAACCATTAAATTCAATCCTCACAATGTATTATTATTATTATTATCATCATTAGTACTATTATTATTATTATTATTATTATTATCAGTAGTAGTAGTAGTACTAGTAGTAGTGGTATTATTATTATTGTTATTATCATCATGACTGGTATTATTATTATTACTATCTTTATTGTTATTATCATATATTTAGCATCTTCTTCCTCTCATTTTCCTTCCGTTGTTATCATTATTATTATTGTCCTTTTCATTGCTATTATAATTGTATTATACTGTTGTTATCATTACTTTCCTCATCCTCATTATTCTTGTTATCTTATTGGTGTTATTATCATTATTATGATGGCTATTATCAATGCTAATAGTGTTATTTCTATTATTATTACGGAAGGAAAGATGTTGTTTATTGCGCTTTAAAAAAGGGAAAATGTCGAACAGTCAGATGATCGAGAATCTATTGGATTATCGCAGGTCAAATGAAATTAAGCCTCTGTTTCACGCCTTCGTTTGGACACGAAGTTAATCCGGTGTCGGTTGTCGACGCGCGGTCGAATGAATCCCCGCTTTCCGTGTCTCGTCGCGGGGTCTCACCGCAATGCCTCGGGTTGTTAATCCCGCGCCCGGTCGCCCCTCTTCCCCCCCAAACGGCCGCCGGTTACCTTCCGCCGCCTGGATGACGCTGACCTCCAGGCCCTTGAACGTCTTGCTGGCGAGCTCCTCCAGCGCGCACAGCGGCGACGACGGCGTACTGATGCCGTTCCGCGGCGCGCCGGCGCCGGTCACCTTCTCCAGCGCCCTCGGAGGGCAGAGGCTCGCCGCGGATTTCTTCACGGACGGCTTGCTGAGGATGTCCTCGATGCTGAACGGCGTCAGCGGCTTGTTGGAGTTGGCCGGCGGAGGCAGTTGATCGAGCGCCGCGGCGCGTCTCCGCTCGTCCCCGGACTGCTGCAGCACGGAGCCCGCCTTGGCGTCTTTACTGGAGGTCATCGCGGTTCCTAGTATCCGCTTGTGGCCGAAATGAAGCCGCCCCTCTCCCTCCAAAAAAAAAAAAAAAAAAGTTTAAAAAGTTGACTATTTCATTCAAGTTTGCGCGCTCCGCCGCCCCTCCGCCCTCCCCACCCTCGCCCGGACACTTCTCAGCCGGGTGCGCGTTTTACTCCGAGGCGACCATGCCGGTGCCGCTGCAGCTGCGGGGCGTCGAAGAAGCGAAGGCGGCCGAAAGTTGTGCGTCTCCACCCCCCCCTCCTTCGCCACCTCCACCGCCCCCCCGCCTCCACCGCCGCCGTCAGAGAGCCGCGGCTCCGCTTCCCAGCTCCATGCGTAAACCTTTAGGGGGAAGCAAGAGACCGACCGGAGTGACTGACTGACTTTGGGTGGGTGAAGAGGAGGAGGACAAGGAGGAGGAGGAGGAGGAGGAGGAGGGAGGTGGACGTAAACCCTCCTCTGGAGAAGAACTGGAGGAAGAAGAAGAAGAAGAAGAAGAAGAGGAGCGGCCGCTAACGAGTTCCCGTTGATTGGGCGAAGTTCAATTAGAGAAAACTCGGCGCTGCTCGCTGACCCGCCGCCGCGTCTTAAAGGGCCGCGGACACTTACAACTAATTGGAGGCGCGGAATAGGAGGAGTCATGGATGGAGGGGGGGCCCGTCGACGGCCGCCGCCCCCCCACAACCACCCAACCGCCCCCCAACCCGCCGTCTGTTTCCCCTTTGCCGGCGTTGGACCAGTCGAGGAGGCCGGTGGAAAAGCGCGTTCACGCCCGACGCGCGTCCGAACGCCGAGGCAGATGTAATGACACGGGGGAGGAAGTTTTTGCGTGTGTGTGTGTGTGTGTGTGTGTGTGTCTGTGTGTGTGTGTGTGTGTCTAAATAGAGTTTGGTGCGTAATTACGCGGAGGTGAATGAGGCCCGCGACTCGCAACGTTTTAAAATGATTTACAAGCCGGAGCGTTTCTGTCTATTTATTTATTTTTTGTTTTAATTTATGAGCACGTGTTTATTTGACAGTAAATGTATTTGTTTATATATATTATTTCCTCAATGTTGCGTTCAAGGTACTTGGTGATTTAAATTGAGTTTGTCGACCCTCTGCATCCATCGTTACTGTTAGTTAAAGCTGACAGTGTGTCTGCAGATTAGTGTGTGTGTGTGTGTGTGTGTGTGTGTGTGTGTGTGTGTGTGTGTGTGATGTTGGATGGAGGAGATGTCGAAGGGGAGGGGGCAGAGCAGCAGGTACGTCTGTCCACCGGAAGCACCTTATTTCACTAAAAACTGCCCCCCACCACACACACACACACACACACACACACACACACACACATGTACCCACTCTCTCTCTCTCACACACACACTGAAAGAAATCAGATATGACTGGAAGAACTATTAACAGTATTTTCTTTTGCAGGGTCGCCTCTCAACGCGGGAAATATCGGGTGATACTGGTTGTAAGACGCCGGTTCAGTTCGTTTCATTGTGTGTGTGTGTGTGTGTGTGTGTGTGTGTGTGTGTGTGTGTGTGTGTGTGTGTGTGCACGTAGAGAGATAGGCCCAGGAGATTGAGATCGGACCTGTTTATTTTGTATTATTCCAGGTAAATGAGTTACACTTAAGCAGATGTGATTTTACAATTTAATAATAACAACAATAACAATAACAATGATAATAATAATAATGCAATATTATTTTTACTAGTACTACTACTGCGACCAGTACTACTAACAATAATAACACATTGGTAATATATCTTGTTTTTATTTAATCATTTCGTGGATTTGTCGTGCTTTATTACCGTCCTCCACTTTATTTCTTTATTTCCAGGATACAATAATCCGAGATTATTACGCTGTGGTATTTCTCCTTCATTCACTGACTTTATTCAATCAGTTTGCCTGAAAAAGAACGTTAATATTATATATATATGTATACACATTTGTGTGCGTGGTGTGTGTACGTATATACATATATATACGTATATGATCAAAAGATTAAGATATATAAATAACAATGTTTATAAAATCTATCACCTTCATTTCCTAATCCTTCTGACAAATCGGATTATGTTTAATCAATGTTAATTCACTCTGTCTATATTTTAACTGTATAGAATGAACGCGAGGTTGGACATCTGAAGGCACACGGTCACACGCACACGTACGCGCACACGCACGGTTCGGCGTCGAGTCGCTCATTCTTTAGGCGTGTGCGTGTGCGTGTGCGCAATTTTGACTTCATTACAGCCCTTAATTTGAAGCCAGACAGCTGACGTCATCAATCACCGGATTATTGGAATGCACCGATCCGGTTCCGCCCCCCCGGTACCGGATGTCGTGCAAATGATCCGACACGCACACGCCTGCTTCCGTGCGCTCGAAAAAAAGATCATCCAGATCCGGTTCGATGAAGTAAAAACCGGTCAGTCGATCCGTCATCAATCACCGGAGTAATAAGGATCGAATCAAGGGGCGGGGCGAAGAAATAATACACTACCCGAGTAGAGTAATCGGTTACTGCGAGGTAACGGCGTTACCATTGTCTGGGGGGACAATTGAAAATAAAATAAAATAAAATAAAATTGAAGAAGAGGGAGGGAGTTTTCCAAAATGAACACGTTAATATTGGAAATATTCATATAAAATTAGTCACTCATTCAAGAAAACCTTTTAATCACACACACACACACACACACACACACACACACACACACACTCACACACACACACACATACGTCTATCTATCTATCTATCTATCTATCTATCTATCTAGTATAGATCTATATCTATAGATTACCATTAACATTAATTTTTATGTATAGTATTTACTCCAGGAACTTCCATTATGAGGGGATATTAATTTATTTTATTATAGTTATTATTATGATTGACAGGACTGAATTAATAATAACAACAGCAATGGGTTTAAGATAAAATAAAAATAAACATAAGACGTGAAAGCAAACGGTGATTTTTTTTTTGTAAATTCCAATAAATATACAATTTACTGAAATTGAACAGACCACACGTATAGTCAAAGGCCGTAACAATGGCTTCAAGCTTTGAATTTATATTAATTTACAGGGATTCAAGAATCCCTCGTACGAAAACAGTGATTTATTTCTGGGTTTTAAGTGTTTTTTTTTTTTTCTTCTTCTTCCAAACCCGGTGTCCGACGAAAGTAACTGCCATCCGTGTGCAACGCGTATGGAATTAAAAATGAGAGTAAAGGGAATCTCACCGGTCAAAGATGCGAATTTAACAAAAACACCGCGAGTGTTTTTTCTGCTGCAGGTGTTCTAAGCTCCATCTGTGTTGCAGGAAGTAAAGGTGACGTAACGGCCTCTGATTGGCTGTCAGTCTCCGACCAGAGTGTTACATCTCCATCATGGCAGTTATGTTTCCCTCTTTCTTTCTTTTTTTTCTTTCAGGTTCAGGAAAATATAATTTTATAGCCTGTAATGGATCGAAGCTGACCGGGTTCTCCTCTCTCCTCACATCAATGGGATGTTCCTTTCTCGTCTCCATGGTGATATTTTGTGGATTTACCCCTCAACACACACACACACACAGACGTATAATATGGACCACTTTATTCTGCGGCCTTGAGAATTCCTTCTCACATCTAGGCTGCAGGGCTGGTGTCCGTGCACGTGCATGCTGAGCACGGCCTCGGCTGCTGCGCAGATGCTCGTCCCCTTTTTTTGATTAGGAAAGTCTGGATTTGGGGAATTTTTACAAAATCTCTTTTGTTTTAAATACAAGGTTGGAAACTGGAGTCGGTTCTCCCGCAAGGTAACTTCCACATCACACGGCTGCCGATTCCGCTTTATCCTTCCTGCTGCAAATAATAACATATTAATAACAATACAATAACACATGCGATTGTCTCGTAATCCATGTTTCCAGACATCATGCCAAAGGTTAAGTCAGGTTAAGTAAGCGGGTGAAGTAAAAGTTAAAATAACAAAAAAAAAAAAAAGAGATTGACCTGTCTTGGATGTCACATCAGAGAGAGAGAGAGGAGAGCAATTACGAATGATTGACAGGACGTTATTGTGTGATCGCTATCACGTATTTAAGTAACAGGTTTGAGAATTTGAGCTTCCGTGTGTTGTTGGACAAGTTTCTCTATCACCAACGTTATTTTTAGGCCTATGTTTTTGCCAGGGGTTGAATAATAAAACCTGATATTATAATCTTGATCCCCAATGGAGACCAGATTAATGTTACTGCTTTATTTTAGAATAAAACAACACACACGTTTTTGAAAGGCATTGACAGGAGGACATTGTTTCAATTAGTTTTAAAAAATATTTTTTATTATGTAAATGCCAATTGCATGTTTAATACTGCTTATGTGTACTTTTTTTTAATTTTTTTTTTCCTGCATTCAATATTTTTCTTCATTTCAGTGCCATCTTCTACTCCTCTATAAGCAAATAAAGCGCTACTTTAAGTAGATGCTTCATTCGCGGTCCTCACAGGAACAGAGGGAAAACAGGATTTCTGCGATTTCAGTAAATTAGGATTATTGACCCAACACTTTTACCCAATAACAGGCCCCTGCTTCATAAACGGGGACAAACTGTCCGGGTTGGATTCCCAGCTGAGCAGCAGGGTTATAAGAGCACCAGAACACATCGGCCCGAGATGACTAACACACACACACACACACACACACACACACACACACAGACGCGGTCCCCCCTCACTCCTTTTCCCTGGGGAGCCGACTGGTCACCCTTGTTGCTTTCTAATGGCCCCCCGGGGCTCATTTAAGGTCATAGTGCAGAACATATGGAGGCTGCAGGATTACAGCATTAGGGTGAAATGTACCCCGCGCCCCTGTCGCCCCCTTCAATGCTTGATTAGCTTTGTTACTGTGCAATTAGTCCAGCGATGGAGGTGCATAAGGGACACCGGACGCGTCAACGTGGGTGTAAATATTGTATTAAGGTGTATTTATACCTCAGAGGAATGTTGTCGCTCAGCTTTAACCCCTCGAGATCGAAACAAACACACAAACAGACGTGTTTTTCAGATGAAATCCTTTGCTGAGTTTTATTCTCTTGATTTTTTGGGGGGAAGCTTATTTGACATTTTCTTTATTTATTAATATTTTTTTTTTCCATTACTGAGGTCAAACTGACTGAGTTTTGACACAATGCTGGAAAACCATTAATGTTGTTGAAATTTTAAATAGGTGTTCATGCTGATAGTTTCAAGTGACTTAGTTTCATTCAAAAATGAATAAAAATAAAGCCTTGTAGTTTTTAATGTCCTAATTTTTACGTGTAATGTAAATGTAAGAGAAACAAAGAGGTTTTTAAGGAATGCATTCTTGTGTGTTTGGGTGAGTGCATGCATATGTGTGTGTGTGTGTGTGTGTGTGTGTGTGTGTGTGTGCGAGAGAGAGAAAGATAAATTGGGGCAACTTTTCCAGATGATGTGGCAAAAGTAATTATTCAATCTATGTTGTTCATGAATCTATTATTATCATTATTATGATTATCATTGTTATGATTAGGAGATGATCAAAATGATTGTGATAATTTTTGCCGTCATTATTATCGTACGCATACGTCCTGTTTGTGTGTGATGCTGTTTAGAGCCTTCCTCTTAGACGAAGAATGACGCAGGAGTGCAAGTAATTCTGCTTCAGCCCATCATTCTCACATTTGTTTTCTTTTTATTCCCTCACAGGACGATATCAAATCATCCAGAGTCAAGATGCTGCTTCAGAAAAGTCACCGCGCAGGTAAGAAGAAGTTTAAACACGAGTTGTGCATTTTTTACTTGGTTATTTAACCCTAATAGGCGTGAAATTGTGTTTTCCACAAGTATTTTACGGCATCGGTATAAAGATAATATCAAATCGGTAACCTTTCGTAATTTATCGGTCACTAAATGCTGCGAAACCTACTATTGGTGTACGTGGCGTGAAAAATGAGCTCTGATTGGCCAGTTTTAGCAAGCGGAACGTTGGCCTTTAGTTGTGTCACTTTATCAACAAAAGATCGAGCCGTTGATTGTTGTGTTGAAATATTAAACCGCTTTTCACTTCCATGGATTGATTTACCCTCACTGAGCAATACACACACACACACACATGGTCATAAAAATACGCCGGCCCTTAAAATGTATCAGTCAGTCTTTCATCATCGATGCTCTGCCAGTAAAATCGTGCGAGAGACAAGACAAACGGCATCTGCTAGCGAAACGTCACCGCCGCCTTGGTTTGACTGGTGTTCAGGGTTTTCCGGCGCCTGAGCGGGGCGAGCGAGCAGAACGCTTTGTTTTGCGAACGCTCCGCTCGGGACCTCGGAGGTCCATCTTTTCGCATCACCTCTAAATGAAGATAAATGCCCCGGCGTGAGAACCATCCTTTCTGGAGGGGGGAACCGTACCCCGAAATTAATCACTTGCAATTCTATCCCCGGCCACTTGGGCGCCCGGCGGGTCCCCGATGCGGCGTCCGGGAGTTAATGAGGGTTCTTTACCGGACACGGGTTGCTGATTTTTTTTTTTCTCTTTTGTTTTTTTTTTTGGGGGGGGGGGGGGGGGGGGGGGGTAAGTGAAGGCACCTCTCTGGAGACGCAGCTTTTATCGAGACGGTTCGGAGCCTTGACCTCCAGGATCACCCCTCCACCTCTCCACCAGGTCCTCCCCTCCTCCTGACATCAGGATTTCATTAAGTGGTGAGCCGTGACCCCCCACTCCTCCCCGCTCTCCATCCTCTCCACTCCATCACCACCCCCAACCCCATCTCCCCTTTTGCTCCCCTCCCGGGTCTCAAACCAAATGAGGAAATGGCTCGTCTGGACGCTGACAGTCCCGGGTTCTCGGCCGTAAAGATAAATGATCCAAAGTATTAAAGTTTAACACGGTGACAAAACCCACCTGATCTGTGGGATTAATGTGACAAAAAATCCATCCGCGGAGAAGAGAAAGGTCGGGGGGGAAGAAGGGGGTCAGGAGGGGCGACCGAGGCGGAGGGGAGAGTAATAGAATTTAGGACGCGTCCGAATCGGCGGCTGAGTTGAAGAACCCGGCCCCGGATAGCGCTCCGTCCCCGAAGGAAGCTGAGCGGTTCCAGAGGAAGGTGAGGCAAGACTTATGGCGCTTAATTGAGCCGCGGGAAAGAAGACAGAGGAGTGCTTTCACTTAAACTCCCATTAATACCAGCGTGTCAGACGCGCCGTCCAACCACAACAAAGCACGGGGAGAAAACGCCGCCCGTGGCCAAACTGCGGACTGATACGCAGCTCTTGGGTTATTTACAGCTGTCATTAATTTCCACCTCTACTCGTTTCCCCCTTTGTTTTTGATCAGACTAATAGATTCTCGATCATCTCGCCGCCACCGAGTCCCCCGCGTCTCTGACGAAACCCGGTACCGAGTTACCGAAAGGTCTCGGCGGAACGGCGTTATCTGGAATGACACCCAAGTTTGTTTGAAGAAATTAAAACCGTAGGTAAATTGAAATAGGGTCAAAACGGCTTTCGTCGAAGGAGAAGCGGGCAGAGTCGAGACGTCGAATCGCAATTTAACAAATCCGAACGCAGCGTTCAGGTGCCGGATTCGTCAGAAAGAATATACACTGCTCAAAAAAATAAAGGGAACACTTAAAAAACACATCCTAGATCTGAATGAATGAAATATTCTTATGAAATACTTTGCTCTTTACACAGTTGAATGTGCTGACAACAAAATCACACAAAAATGATCCATGGAAATCAATTGTATCAACCCATGGAGGTCTGGATTAGGAATCACACTCAAAATTAAAGTGTAAAAACAAACTCCAGGCTGATCCAACTTTGATGTAATGTCCTTAAAACGAGTCAAAATGAATCTGTGTTGCTTCCAGAGTGGACACTATGATTTCACACAAGTGTGATTGACTTGGAGTTACATTGTGTTGTTCACGTGTTCCCTTTATTTTTTTGAGCAGTATATATAAGAAAATAAAACGAGGCCGGTAGTTGGATTTTCAAAATAAAAGCTCCTTTTTTCAGTTTTTCTCACCCTCGCGAACCCTTTTATTCTCACTCGACTACACCGATGATTTTCTCAGGTTATTATGATGCGAACGTTCTTTAGACCGCGACCGCCCCGCTGCCTAGGGGAGTGTATTCATTTTTAAAAGTAAACCTTCCATTTTTTTTTTTTTTTCTTTTTTTATGATTAAGTCCTTAACGTGGGACGGGAATTGCCTCTGCGCAGAGGGATGCTCTCAGCGCAGCGGGATAAAGCAAACGCTGTTATTGGCGAGCGCGCTCCCGCCTGGACCGTTCACGACGGACTTCACGGAATAATGAACGTGTCCGCGCAGGTGAAATATAAGCTATTAAATGAAGTGTGTTCCAGCTGAGGTGCAGCCGCGGCGCCCACTGGAACATCTCTGGATGTTCGGAGCCAGCAGTTAAATCATTCTTATTGCTTTCCTAGTTCTCGCTGGAGATTTAAGCTCAAGACAATCCTCTCGGGAGAGATTTTTTTTTTCCTCTTCCCAAAGTGTCAGGCATGTAAAAACGTGAAAAACACAGATTCGGGATAACAGATGGATACTTAGCTTCGGGATGTCTCTTTATTTTTTTTTTCCTACGGCCTCGCGTTGAAAGAGCGGCTCAGATATTGGAGCGCGCCAGACAAGAGTATGTTAGAATTTCGGATGAAGTTAACCAGCGTGAGCTCGTAAAATATTTGAGAATATTTTCTCATATGAGGAAATATGTGGTGCAATATGATATTTACTTACATCATCACGCGTTAAATAGTAATATCGCAATTATCATGATGCCGCTGGCAATAATTATCATGTAGAACAAACTTGTCAAACTCAAATACACAGTGGGCCAAAATTCAAAACTGGGACAAATTGACATTGATATTTATTCAAAAAAATCTTCCTCCAGTTATAACAGTGACCCTTTTCAACCAAACAAGCTGTGCTCAAAAACTGTATATGGAACAAGCAAAGCTTAATACTAGGCAATATATAACTTAATATTAAAATTGAAATTCAAATAAAAAAACACATTTATTATTTAAATAAAAATTACATTAAAATTGTCTGCTTCTTTTTATTTGCAGCCTTCTGAGTTAAATTTTAACCTTTTACCACAGGCTGATAATAAAAGAAAAAATGAAATATTAATGATAATAATAAAAATAGTGCATGAAGAAAACATTAATTATAGCCCAGTTTGCTATACACTGATCACCTGCCTTTCTTTTTGCAATTTTTCAGGACGTTAGTACGTTACAAGTATTAGCATAATGTTGCTATGATAACTGTCAACAGAGGAGAAGACGTTTATGGGTCCTGTTGTGATTTTTGAGCTAAAACACTAGTAGAGCATTCTGGGATTTGTGGTATTAGCGGTACATTCGCTGACGGCTATAATACCGGCGGGCCGGCACATATTATTTAGTATGCGGGCCAAAAATAATTGCATTGCGGGCCAAAAGTGGCCCGCGGGCCAGAGTTTGACACCTATGATGTAAAAGATGAAATATTGTAAAGACGACCGATAGAGGGTTGGTTTTTACTCTGCTCTATTCTCAATGCAAGGGGTAGATATAAGGGGTAATAACATTATTTAAGTATGTTATAATCTTGCATTTTCTTTTTTTAAACAGATCTGCACCATACTTTGGGTGGGTCAGAAACGCCCGGGCAATATTTTGTACCAAAACACCACTCCGGTGGATTATTTCTGGAAAATCCTCATCTGATCGCCGGGAAAGTCAAGAAAAAGGAAAGAGAAGCGTAAGAGAAACGTAATTTTTCCCGACGTCCCTCAATGACGCGGCACGCCCCTCGCTGACCGCGTCCGCCATAAGCAGCCCGGAGATGAAACGATATGGAGATTATCGGGACAAAAAGCCTCCCGAGCTTGTCAGACGGACGGAGAGCGTATTGTACATCCTCATGTATTGAACACAAACCTGTCACCGTCTCTGACAGGCCCATTCATCACGCACAAAGCCAATCCTGTCAGCCGCACAAAGCGTTCTATCCCGCCCCCTCCCCACCATCATTCCCTCACACACACACACACACACACACACATGCACCACCCCATTTCTAAGTGACAGCATTGAAATGAACATTAGGACACCCGGGTGTGTATTCAAATTATTTGTTTTTTTTCCACCTCCCACTGAAGCCAATTTCCAGAGGCTAATAAACCTGGGAAAGGCTTCATCTCGCTAAGACATCACCAGATCCCGTGGGTGGTTGCCATAGAAAAATAGTGAATCTGTTTTTTTCTTCAAACCTGAGATATTTTGGAGACCCCCCCCCCCCCCCCCCCTCTACACACACACACACACAGACACACACAGACACACACATACACACATTTGAGAATTTCACAGATGCAGTTGCTGGCACAGAACGCGCAGTGGATGTTGTTGGCTAGCCTGGGTGATGCCTGGGCGGAGATGGGATTAGAGGAAGTGATTTTTCCAACTTACTTTCAAGCACCGCCTCGAACCCCAGAACACACACACACTCACACACACGCACCCGTACACTCCCAGGAGCTACTCCGCTGGAAAACGGCGACCGAAATCGGATGCAAATGTTTACTCTAAACACACCAATTGCCCTGCAAGGTACATGCTAATATTAGCATTTAAGATTAGCTTCGTTCTATAGCCCTAGGCCGAGTGGGTAGCGGCTATGCTAGCGTCTTAGCTGGGTTCTTTTTTTGAGCTCTTCATTTCGACGAATTTCAAGGTCGAGGTTTTTTTCTACCGGACTTCTGAGGTTTTCTGTTTTTTTTTTTTTTTTTTGTCGGGTTCTTGAGATTAAGTTTTCTTGCTGATGTTCTTAGTTTCCCTGCTTGGGTACAATCCCGAGTTACTCCGTTTTTTTCATGAATTTTTGGGGGTTGTTTGTTGCCTCATTTGACTCTGACACCCGGTTTCATCTTAGACATTCAAAGAGTTGAGTTTTTACGATTATGAATATTTGCCATTATTATTATCTAATGAAAGATGTTCTTGTTTTTAGCTTGTGTGAAGCTGTACACCAGCTATGCTTTCAGCTATCGTTTTCGGGGTTGGTGGTGATATGTTAAAGTTGAGGTCCTTCCAAAAACACTTTTTCATGCAAAGCATTTCTCAAAACGAGTGAAATCAATAGTTTGAGGACTTTTTTGACAAAAAAAAAAACTCATTATTCACCTTTGAGCTTGTATCCTGTTTTAAATAAACATTTCTAGATGATTTTTAATCTCATTCAATTAGTTGCTGTATGTGTAGTGTTTATATTTCTTAAAAAAAAAAATCGGTGCTATGGAACAGGTAACAACACCTGTATAGTAGTAAAATATGATTAAAATGACCCCAAATGATGCTGTAGTTTTATTTAGCCGATAACCGTATGAAATAAAATAAAATAAAATAAAATAAAATCGAATAATTAGAGCTGTCTTTTTCAGTGTCATGCAAAAATCCATGAAAATGGGATTAATAAAACATGTTAAAAACACAGTCATTCATTCACACTGCTAAAGAAGAGTAGTTTTCAGTGGCAACAAGGAATCTGTAGTATTCTGCCGAGGTTGGTTCGCTGACGATGGACAGCGGCCGCGGCCATCGGACATTATTGGCAGGACAAAAAAAAAAAAGGAGGCGAGATTTCGAGAGGTCTTTCCGAACCAGAAGGAACGAGGCTGCCGACTCACTAACGGCTTTATTTTGCCACATGCGGTGACAGCGCATGACGGCTACCTTAGCGGTTCGCATGCCTCCACGCTTGATTTTCGCCAAATGCGTTAGCGTGAAAAATGAAGCGTGGCCTCGTGTCCTCCTGGACCTGCCTCAAGGGCATAAAAAAAAAAAAAAAGAGAAAAAAAAAGAAATGCCGCTGTTGGTTTTTTAGCCTTTGCTGTCTTTATCTGGAGGCATTTGGCACCGGTCTCATTCCACGCTTTCATTTTGTTAAAAATCCTGTCTGGTGTCCTGATTTATGAATACTTTTAACTTAAACCCGGAAAAACGTGTTACATATTTGGGAATAAACCATAAATCCCATCCCGCCGCATTTCATCTTAACTCGAGTTCCCACCTCGGCTCCCTTTGATGTGCGAAACAACTAAGGATGCAAATAACTCTGTCTGGCCAAGTCATGAAGAGAAAGGAGAAAACATTAAAATGAAGCATCAACGACATGATTACACTGGTTTTTGAGGCAAACCGCGAACTCTCGACAGACTTGTGGATTTCTGTTTCAAATGGAGATTGGGTCCCGGTGGTTCTAGCGGCATCCGTCCAACGTCTCCACCTCTAGAGAGCTGACAGCGGCGGAGGTGGAGGAGATACGGGACGAGGACGTTTGTCACAAAATCCATCCGCCGTTGCCGGGGTCCGATTTCGATGTTTTTCAGTGAACAAGATGGGAATGATCTGGCAGACAAACAAAAGCCCCTCCCCGCATATTCCAATCTACCGGGCCCGCCGTCTTTACCAAGCATCGTTTGCATCGTATTTTGTCATCGTTCGTTCGGCGGTCGATCCCGTCTCGTCCGAATTAATCCTTGCGCCTGTGGTTGCTACGCTAATGGCTAATAGCTCATAGTTTAGCCATTAACGTTGCGGTTGCGTTGCCAACGACTTGTGTTTTTGTGCAGACCGCTGTTCTATTGTCTCACCCATATGCGACGTGTGTGTTTGTGTGCGTGCGTCCTGAGTCAGCAGGCTTTCAGTAATTACCCGCAGATCCAGCGGCCGAGGGGCTTCACGGAGCTGACAGGCGGAGCGTCATTTCCCGAGCGTTCCCGGGGACGGCGTTCCGCAGTAATACAGCTCTGCGGGCCCATCAAGCTGATCCCTATCACACCGGCCCGCAATTGCAAAGGCCTAACCTGTTTATGCTGTAAACAGCGGCGGCAAGCTCATAAAAACATCTCATTTCTCTGCCGGGATGTAATCCGATGAACGCTCCCCTTAAATAACGCCTCTCGCACCAAACTCAATATCGGATACAAAAAAAAAAAGTAGGTCTCAGTTTGATGAACACAATCAGACTTTTCAATAAGAAATTCATAAAGAATGTATGAATCTGTTGCGCGACCGAGGTAGCTTGGTTTTTTCGCCTGTGAGGATGAGATCCTCTTCAAAATCCCTGCCTCACGGAGCGAAGCTCCCGTGATGTTTTATTGACGTTTAATAATCGATCGTTGTTTGTCTGGACGCCGTCGGACAGGATTTACTGGACGTGTCGAAGAATCCGTACGGTCGCCAAACAGGACGATCCTGTCGTCATGTTTTATATGTGGAATACAGTTGCGGTACCGCTCAGACCGAAAGAACCCCACCGGTCCGCTGAAATCCACACTTCATGCTTTCGTGAATTGTGTTTTTTGAATTCAATATTTCTGTCTATAGTCGAGTTCTTTTAAGGCCACGCAATCAAATCATGGGTTATTATTTCGTGTAAATCAATAACTGGTATCACTCTATCTGTGCAGATGCCGGGACTGTCACTCCGCAGCAATGATTCTTTTTGATTAAATCTTTGCCTTCGTCGGACCCGCGTTGAACGGCGACTTCAGGCTCCCCCGACGGCCAAAGACCGAACTCCAATCGGAAAGGAAGTTGGAGGCCGCCGTTCCACGGACGATAGGTGGTTTGGCCCTCGAAATGTTGAACGGAGGTGAAATAATTCAGTCTTACAACCTAGTCATTCGTTCATTTCTATGCTGCTCAGGGTTGCAGGATGGCCGGAGCCCAACCCAGCTGGTTCACCATGGATTGCTTGCCAGTTGAGGGAAGCTTTGGGTCTCCAATGAACCTCCTGTGTGTTTTTGGGCTGTGGCGGACAACAGGAAAACCCAGAGGAGACTCATGCAGACAAGGGGAATCTACACCAAAAAGACCCCTGGTTGGAATCAAACCAGGCACCTTCTCGCTGTGCAGTGGAAGCGCCATCCAACTAATCGAATTTTGAATCCTGTCCGAACCGTCGATGGCCTACTTGTGACTCCTCGCTAAGGCGAGATCGGAGATGAGCGTCCCGGCGCTTCCTGTATACGGGTTCCGTTTTATGTTTGGTCTTCAGTGCCTATTAGATCTTTAAATGAATCCCGGCTAAACGGCTTTCCTCACGTCCTCGGATGTGGACGCGCACACCGAGAAAACGAGGAACGCCAAGAAAAAATAAATCTAAACTGTTCGCATGCGTCATCCCGGGGATCGAAATAAGGCGGCCCTCAGCCGGGAGTTTACTTCTTCTTTCGGCTTTTCCCTTCAGGGCTTGCCACAGCGAGTCAACTTTCTCCATCCAACCCTATTCTCTGTATCCTCCTCTCTCACACCAACTACTTCATATCCTCTCTCACTACGTCCATAAATCTTCTCTTTGGTCTTCCTCGAGACCTCTTGCCTGGCAGCTCCAATTCCAGCATCCGTCAACCAATATATTCACTATCCCTTCTCTGTACGTGACCCAACCATCCCAGTCTGGCTTCTCTGACCTTCTCTCCAAAACATCTAACATGTGCCGTTCCTCTGATAGACTCATTCCTGGTCCTCTCCATCCTGGTCACTCCCAAAGGGAACCTCAACATCTTCATCTCTGCAACCTCCAGTTCTGCTTCCTGTCTTTTCTCCAGTACGAATTTATGTCGTGTGAAAACACATCCCGCGTCAACATGTCGCGACGTGTCGACCCGCTCCACGAACAAAAAGGGAGTTTGGCGCGATCGCGTCGAGTCCAAAAAGCCGTTCGGATTCGATCGGCGCGAGCCTCTCGGGCCCGTCGGCTCTTGTTCCGCTCCTCGGTTTCATTCCGCTCCCGCCCCGAGTTGGGGAAATCTTGCAGTCAAAGGACACAAATGGGCCGAACCCTTGTATTCCACTCTCAGCTCTCTGCAAACAAATACGCCTGCGTGTGCAGGGACCTCATTTGGAAGTCAGCGCACTGTTCCCCGATGAATACCGCCCCCCCTTCCCGCCCCGCTCCCGCGCGCGTTTAGTTTTAATTAACCTCCCAAAGATACTCTGTTGTTGTTTCCTCTGTCTGTGCCGGCGAGGTTAATGATTTCGCTGGTCCGGGGAGACACCGCAAAGGACAGATCAATGCACCTCAATTCCCGGTGCCTCGTGTTTCGAGTCTCACTTGCCGGACGGCGGTGAAAAGGGAGTTTTGGGCCGACGGCGGCGTCGCCCCCCCCCCCCCTCCCCCCCTCGCCTCTTTGCGTTCTGCATGTCGACACACACGCGTGCGTAGGCGGCGTGATAACCAGCGCGCGCGTGAAGGAAGCCGCAATCCGGTCATTGCACGTGGGTAAAATGATGGGAGGTCTCGTGTGTGTGCGTGTGAGGTTCGACCTGATCCAGCTGTGAGAATGGTCGAATCAAAAGCGGGGTTTAAACAAACCCCGGTTCGAGCCCTCTGTAATACTTTAATTAAGAAAGCGGGAAGGCGGGCTAATTAATTGTGAATCTGTCAATACCGAGCCGGAGCCGGAGGTTGTGTTTCTCATTTACATGTTCAGTGAAGGATCATTGACTTTATGTCAGCCTGGATGTTTATTTTTAAATGATATTGATCTTGAGGTAATAGCGATCACCACGGGGGGGGGGGCGACACGCCGTTAAAAAAAAAAAAAGAAAGTCACCCAATGACGGCGAGTCTTTTCTGAGATATTGAGTGCGTGGACGGCTCGGTTGAAGAGCGTGTTCTCCAGAACAAGCGCTAAAGAAAGCTCTTCTATTAACAGGACGGGAGGCGTTCTTGATTTCTTGGCCGAGGACGGTTTTTGATGCTTTATACCACGGCCGTTACGATCTTATAGCAGGGATTCAGGATCCTAAATACATCATCTCACCCTTAAACATTGATGTTTCGAATGCTGGCTACGAATGTGGACTTTAGAAGTGTGGACTTTGACTATTTCCTGCTTCCACATTTATGTCAATTGATCTGTAAGGCATGTTAAAAGGCATATTATTATTATTTTCGCGTCCTTATCTCCAAGCTGAGAGGGCCTGGATATAGGGACACGGGTTGGAAATGCTACATATAAGATTGAAAATGCTGCACATCCATATAACTGCCTTCAGAAATTGTGAAATATTTATTTTTTAAACTGCGTGATAGAGCCGTTAAACCGCCAGGACCCGGTTTCGGCCCGCTGACAAGAGGATGAGGACTCCCCGCCGCGTCCGCCTCGGCACGTCACCGCGACTATCTGCGAAAGGCTCACTCACGATAACCACTTCCATCTCTCCGCTCCCTCCCTCCCTCCTCCCCACAGTTTTGATACATAACAGAACCCGGGGGCGGGGGAAGATGGAGTGGACCCGCATAATCAGAGCCGGGCCCTTTCCCCCCGTCGCGCCTTCGTCAAACCACCGCCGGCGAGCTCGCCGCAGCCGTCCCCGGCTCGCGAATGCCTCGGAGACATCAAAAAAACCGACCGACCGCTGCGGAGCCGGGGGTAAACACGGCGCTGGCAGGTACGCGGCGAATCGGACTCTCATGTGACCTCGCTGGGCCGGCATTCACGCCCAAACATCTCTATCTGTGGAAAAAAAAAAAAGAATTCGCCCCTTTCAACCGGCTTCCCCCCCTAACGCGGCGCTGGCAGCCGGGACGCATCAATCACCGCACGCCGGGGGGATGACATCATGGCGCATTGGCAGGGCTATCTAAGCAGGGACAGGGAGTGTTTTTTTTCAGGAGGGGGCTAACGGAGATAAATCGAACCTCTCTTGGTTCCATCACTTCTCCGTGAGAACCTCATCTTTATCAAGACCCGAGGATGACAAGCCCTCACCTCGCCCCTCCGTCCCGCCGTTCCTTCTCATCGGCGGCAGACCTATCGCCCCGCGACCGAGAAGTCGGTCCGGCGTCACGAGGCCCCGAAAATCCCGTGACAACGCCGTATCCGGACGTCCGTTTGCTTGCGAATGTCAACAGATACCTCTCCTGTGCCGTTGCGGATTTCGGCTCGGAGTGAAGCTTCCGTGATTTATAGGGGTGCGAGAAAAAAAAAAAAAAAGCATACAGAAGAATGAGAGGCTGACTGACATTCACCAGTTTTAACCGCAGGTCCGGCTGGACTCGCGTTTTTGAATCTGAATTAATAAATTAAAAAAAAATTGCAAAAATGGAGTGAGCGTCCCGGCGACTCTCTTCAAAGAAACCTCGCTGCCGTGAAATAGCGCCCGCCGGCGTGACGCTACGTTTGTGTGCACGGACACAAGCGGAAGTGGAATGAGCCAAGCGCGCCACATCGCCATGGAAATGATCGTAACCGTTTTAAAAAGCTATCATACCCGTGTTTTCGTTATTGTACTTGGACAGAAGTGTCTCGACGCACGCGTGTGTTTTAGGTCGGCGCAAAACCGCAGCGCCAACAACTGGCTTGGCATATGAATGACGGCGTTTCCGTGGTTCCTCAGGTCTGGTGTGCACGGGGGTTGTTTCCAAAAACGACTGAAAATCAAACATTGCAATGCGAATGGGACGAGAGGCTCAATGAAAAAACGGAAAGTCCGGAGAAATAGTAAAGATGACGAGGTTAGTTTGGACACCTTCAGCATCCGGCCATTTATCAACATTAAATAAGGGAGAGATGGTTGAAAAACCTGAGAAAGTGTTTTTTTTTTTTTTTTTAATCGTGTCTTCATGGGCCAAAAGAACATTTTCTACATCGACTCTTAAAGAAAAGTGATGTAAAAAGTAATGTTCCATTCTCGAAATCAAAAGCACATTTCTACAAACTGCGGGAGCCGTCTCCTCTCGTACCATCTCCCGTCACAATTGGCGTGGAGGCCGCGGCGCGCCAGACCGGCGACGTCTCGCCAAGCGTCCTTGACCTTCCCAACCGTCACAAAGACAGATTCAAAAACACCTATGATGTGTATTTTCACCTCAGTTGAGAATAGATGTCGGTACGGGGGAGAAAAAAAAAAAAAAAAAACGCACATGTGCGCTAATCGGCGTCTAAACTAACAATTTACCACACCTCTTCCCCCGAGTCGTCCTGCGGGAGCTTGACTGACAGAGAAGAAACTGATACGGGGGAGAAAATCTGGTTTTGCTTTCGCCTCTTTTGGCCCGTGAGAGGCAATAAATCCCATATCCAGGGCTATTAGATTGACAGAGCTGAGCGCCGTTTGATGTTTAGATGTATGAGAACAGCCCCCGTGCATTCCTGGGGCCAAGTGCAGTTTGGCTGTCATCGGCGCGGCCCACATTTGGACGCCAGCGCCACGCATGTCAATTATCCACCGCCTCCGACAGCCGCGTGTCCGAGATAACGCTTATCGCCTCACCTTTTCACCCCTGATGAAACACCGCGCGGGAGAAAATCATCCCCTCCATCCTTCACTTGTTACCATGACGCCGGCGTTGATAAATCCGCCGCGGATAAAGCGAAGCGGCGCTGCTCGGTCGTGCGACCGAACAGAGTCGGAGGGGGAGGGCGGGAATTAATAAGAAGCCGATGTTACGGGGGTTATGCAACCTCTCCCGTTTTCATTAAAGCGGAGAAAAGGCAAACAACCGTCGGTCCGTTTCGGCGGGACGGAGAATCAATTCGGCGGCCGTCCTGTCGCTAATTGCGCAGCATCGGACAAAGTATTTTATTTGCGGAGGAAAGACCCCCCCTCCCGCCCTACGATCTGGCGGAGGACTTCATTCTCCGCTCCCGACAAGTCGTCCGAGCCCGGCGGCTCTCGGGATAATAAATAACCCTCTCAAGTACGCCGCTGAGGCTATAAGCGCCGGGATGAGGCCGAGAGGGAAAGGGAAAATTGCGCGACCTCTTGACCTCCAAACTCTTAACCCCTGGCCTAAGTCCTGGATGGCTCCCCGAGAGCGCTCGGAAAAAAAAAAAAAAAAGAAAAAGAAAAATATATAGACGCTCCAGTCAAACGTCACATTTGGATTTTTGTCTCCGTGACCTTTTACACGCACCGTCGTTCCCGCCCCCGCTTCGTTCACCTATGCGAGGGAGGGAGGGAGAGTCAGGAGACGAGACCTACCGAGGATGGATAGCCTCGCTGATTAAAATTAAACACCCGCCCCAGGAATTTTCCTCCTGATTCTCATTACTTCCACATCATCATGTGTTTTTTGTTGTTTTTTTTTTTTTTTTTTCCTTCGTCCGCGCCGGAGAAAGAGGTAGTCAACGAGTGAGAGACGTGTTGACAAGGGGGCGCTAAGTGGATATGAGTTATGGGCAGCCGGGCGATGTGTTTGTTTAACCATCTGGTAGCGACTCCCTGTGTTTCCTGATGAAGTGCCTGCAGAGGGAAGGAGTCCAGTCCCTCCGCGCCGGGAAGACGACCCGGTCCGAGCCACGGTGCTGAGTTGGATTAGCGATCCGGTGCGTCGGCTGACGCTGTTGACGCTAGAGGGATTCCGAATCCTGCAGAAAGTTAAGTGAAAAGTCGTACAAAATACTTCGTATCGTCTTGAACTTAAAGGTAAGGGAAGTAAATTGTCGGCGCTTGTGTTTCTGCTTCTCACAGCTAAACGCTCCCCCGGTTATCTCTGTGAGGAGTTTGCATGGCGTCCGTTTGGGTTTCGATTCGGCGACCGGTCCAGGGGGAACCACACCACGCCTCCCGACCAATCACAACCCGGATAGGCTCGACCCCCGCGACCCTGACCACAGGATAAGTGCTATAGATACTGAATGGTAAGATATGATGCAGTATGGCTTACAACAGTCCTACTCAAATGGGGAACATGCTTTTTTTTTGCCGTACCCGAATAAAGTGTAATTTCACATCCACTACAGTAGTTGGGAGTGGCGCTCTCACTGTCAGAGTGTGCGCAGGGAGTTTTAGCTTTACGGTTTGGGGTTTTATTTGCACCAAGCCGGCGATATGAAGTGCAGTTAATTTATTTTTAACGGGGATGAAAAGAAAGTCGGAGAGAGACAAAGATAATGAGACAAAAGAAAGTCACCCGAAAGCTAAGACGAGAAAAATATGACGAAGCGAACGTAGCGCTTGGCTTCACTGCGACTACAATGGGAGATGAGGAAAAACCTAAAAACAATGTTAATAAAGTTATTCTTTGTTGCAAGTTGAACTATATTTCTTTTCCTTTTTTTGTCTTTATGTTAATAAGGATATAAGGTTATAGGGTGTACTTATAACAATTTTATGGATAAATTATATTATTTATAGTCGCGGCGAAGAGTGGGGGCGTGCAAATTGTTTTCTTCTTGCTCGGGGGGTGTAACAGAAAATAATTGAGAAGCACTGTCTTACAACAAAGTATCTGCAGTTGGTACGAAAGTACTCTCACACTTATACGCTGCAATGACATTTCCCATCCTGCATCATGATAACTTCTGCTTGTGTGTATTTACGTATTTCGCGAAGTACACTGCACAGTTGTATTTGAAAAATTCTACGATTGGCACGCAGCATGACCTTCCAACTGTAATTATCAGACGCGCATCAGCCTTAGCTTCCTGCGGAGCTGGCGTTTTGTCATCGACCCCCTGTTTTGCGAAACCTCTACTCAAGCCTTCTGTCGGAGGAAAAAACTCCCCCCCGCTTCTCCTTTTCCCCCGGCTTTGCGTCGGAGTGACACTCGGGCCTTGCGTAAAAAGAAAAGCGCGTCGATTGGAAGGCGGCGTCGGGCCGCCCGGCCGTTCCGAACAAAGGAGACAGCAGAGATGTTGCGCCGCGCCGGTAGAAATGAGACCTTCTCCTGCGGGACGTGGGACTCCCTTTGTGATGCGATTAAAATCAGCCACAATTGTGATCATTTTGATTACATATTTGGGGTTCAAATGAAGACAGAGTATTAAAACCGCGACGGATTCATCGCTATCGTTATCAGTGCAATAGATCCCGGTATTATCCTACAACGCCCGCAACCCAGGGGCGTCACTCCCGATTCTACCGGGCTTCGACGAAACCAAATTACAGCGCCTGTCACCGACGCGGCCGACACCGGATCCTGAAGTAATTACGGCTATTCGATAAAACGCCCCTGTTGTTCGTAATCTTGGCCTCCTGAATTATTAAGCGGGCGCTTCCCTGTCTCCGAGAGCCCCCCGAAGAGGAGCTGCAATCGGAGTTTCACGAATATTTTCGTCGCAACGCTTCTTCCCCAGGCGCGTCCTCCTGACACCACCATCACTTTGCTCGTTTTATTTTATTTTATTTATTAGCTTTATTTTCCCGAGGTTTGCCGCTTTGCTTGCGCTCCGTTGTTGTCAGAGAGTGTATCGTCAACAGCGGGGATGTCAAACTCATTTTGGTCCGGGGGCCACATACGGCCAACCAAGTCAAATTTTTCCTTTGTTTTAGTGTAAATTATAAAAATCTTTATATGTAATGAGCTGTTCCTCTAAAAAAATGCATGACGAATTAATATTAAAAAATAATTGATGAAATTATACCCTAAAAATATGGTTGAGTTAAGAGACAATCTTGCCACTGTGGGAAAATTTGCCACTAGAATTTATTAGAAAATGAATTTTAGCATGTGTAAGAGGAGGTATCATGTTTACAAGGCTAATCGTGTCTATTCTGGTTATTAAATCAATCTTTTTAAATTTGCCTGGTTTTTTTTGCCATCGTTTTTGTAGTTTTTATAGAAATAAGAAAAGAAGAGATTGTTTTAACAATATCACTAGACTTTTTTTTCATCAAAAAATCGATTCGTTTTTCAAATTTTGAAGGAAAAAATACATTGCAAAGTTACTTTTTCAATTTTTCCTCGCTTTTTTTTTTTTAAACCCACTTTCACCCACGACCCTACCAGGCCCCAGATGCATGAAAAAAAAACCTCAAAGGTTTGATTTCAGGCTGGGGGCCACAAAATATTGGGAAAATGGAGCTGATGGGCAACATGAGGGCCGTATTCTTCCAATGTGGTCGGAGAGCGACCTTCTAAAGGATGTGAAAAGTCCGTGCCGTTGATGGAGGCAGGTTAGTTAGTGTTGGCAGTCGCAGGCCATCGATTCTCAGGACCGAGAGATTTCGGATCGATGAAAAATCCCCTCTAGCACCGTGAAAAAAAAGAACAAAAACAAAGAAAAAAAAAACAACTAAAAGGACCAACTTCTGCCGCTCATTCCGTTCCCTTCACCTCCTCCATCGCAGAGAAATGTCAGGAGAACAATAAATGTATGAAAGGTCAGCAGCGTACTAACAGACCCTTCCAAGATTTCATTACATGTGCTGCCGGCTATGCTGACATTTGGTTTGTTTTTCCAGCGCGTTGACTCTCACACAGTTGTAGCTCCTAATAATGTCAGAGGCAAAGATCTCCGGGCAGCTTGGCGGTGTTTATCGCTACCGCGTTGCAGGCGGGAAACGTCGTCGCGGCTCCTAAGGCGATGCGATCGATGGGTTTTAGAGTCGGTGAAAATGACCCCCCGCCTGCCGCCGCCGCCGCTCTCACCCGAATCTTTCTGCCTTACTATATTGAGCTCGGCGTTGGACACAAGAGTGAAAAGTGTCCGCAGAGAGTTTCAACTGGTGAGCTTTGTTCGTTCAGTCAGTCATTATCAATAAGGACATCGGGTGAGAAGTAGGGTTCATCCCGGGCGGGTCACCGGTTGATCACAGGGCTATGTATAAAAACAAACAACTACTGTATTTTCTGCACTATAAGGCGCACTGGGTTATAAGGCGCACCTTCAATGAATGACCTTTTATGAATGGCCTTTTATGGCTACAGTAGTGGCTGAGGTTGTGTTATGCATCCACTAAATGGGGCTGCGCTAAAGGGAATTTCAACAAAACAGTCAGATAAGGTAGTCAAACTTTATTAATAGAATACAAACCAATGTTCTGACAACTCCGTTCACTCCCAAAACAACTTAGTGCATCCAGATTACGGTACCAGTAGCTTTTACCGGTATCTGCGCCGCCTCTGTTGAAAACAATGTTTTTCCAACTCCATTTGTCACAGTTCAAAGCGTTTCATAAAACAAAAGCACCAAGAAGGATCACCTCTAGATTCATTGACGTTCATGCCGCTAGCTAGCACTTTTGCCTTCATTCGAATTGTGACTGTAGTGACTACAGTCCTTCTTTACTCGGCGCAGGTCATCTTGTCGCTTCCTCAACTTCCGTACCATTGATTTGTTCATGTTGAATTCTCTCCTTGCTGCTCTATTCCCGTGTTCTACTGCGTGACTGATCGCCTTCATTTTAAACTCTGCGTCTTAAGCGAATCTCTTGAAATGAGCCGTTTTGGGGTCTTTACACACACAAACACACACACACACACACACACAAATGGAAATGAAAATGCACACTTTCGCACAGTCATTTATCCCAGCATGCGCCGCGCGCTCCTTCTTCTGCGGGAGAAAATAGAGTCGGTAGCTGCTTCCTGTAGTTGCGAGACCTCTTGCGGCTCAACATTGATCCATATATAAGGCGCACTGGGTTATAAGGCGCACTGCTGGTTTTTGTGAAGATTAAATGTTTTTAATTGCGCCTTATAGTGCGGAAAATACGGTATTCACCCCCTGATTTGCACATCTGGGCAATTTCATCAGTGCAAATAAGGAAGGTGGATACCAGAGGGAGAACATCTCCGCTGTGATCCGGCGAGATCCAGTTTTTTTTGGACCCGGGCGACGAACCGGGGGCTCAACAGGTCTGTCTCACTGCTGTCAGCATTCATGAAGCATGAAGCTCCGGAGGAGGCGTGCTTTCCGGGCCCGCGGCCCGCCCACCCACTGTTCTGGTATGTTCTCAATCGCCTTGTCAGTCCTCGCTGCTCGCCTGTCGTCTTCCACCGAATTGATCATCGAGTCGGGCCAGGTGAGAGCAGACGGGCTCGGGACTGCGCGCAAGATGTCCGGGCGGAGTCGAGGAAACCCCGCCGGCGTGGCGGAGAGGGGCCGGTGCGCACGGAGGATTAGGGCGGCTGGAAACCACACGGCGGGGAGTAGAAGACGGAAAAAGATTGACAAGAAAATCTTATTTTTATTGATTTATAACCGCTAATGACAACATCAGAAGACATCAGACTGTCATGAATTAATTATGTTTAAACTTCCACGAGGACTTCATGGCTATGTTAGTTGTCCGTGTTCTCCTGCTTGGGTTCTCCGTCGTCCTCCAACAAGCCGAAAGCAGCATTTTTATTCAAATTTCTAAATTGTCCAAAGGAGTCAATGAGTGGGCGCCCGGATTAAACCCCACCTTTTGGATAAACTGGGTTTTAACCCGTTTGGGTTACGTGTCAATCATATGGCCATAGATAAAGATGTTGAACCATTCACACAACATTAAACCCTGATCCTGACAGTGAAGGCAATTTTTTTGGAGATTGACCTCACTGTCCTGGATTATAATCCCGGGCCGCCACTGAAAAGCAGCGTTACCGAGAGAAAAATGTCTGTAAATAGCGACGAGGTGCAGGAAGCAAGAGCATGTTTACAAAAAAGCCATAGCAACGTTCATTCATTCATTCTCCATGTCGCTTGTCTTACGTTCAAGGCTGCAGTTTTGAGTGTAATCCCAATTTGAGGTAGGGCAGCATATTGAAATATCCCACCATTCATTCTTTCATTCACACGTCATGTAAAGATTTATAACTATTCACACACTCTTTCACATTTAGGGTCTAATTTAGGGCAATTTAGGGGCTCCAATGAGCCACCTACATGTTTTATGAATATGGGAGGAAACTGGAGAACTGGAGGAAACACAAGCAAAACT